>NC_056741.1:588822345-589124845 GCF_019279795.1 Protopterus annectens
ATATATGTGCAGTAGCAACAATTACCACGTGGAGGTATTTCCCATCTGACTGTCCGTGCTACTGTCTATAGAGTTATCAGGATAGCATAATAACTGTTTGAGATTCTTTTTATTCTTGTATCTAAATCTCGGCCTCTCGCCAACTACAGCTTTAATCTTCTCATCAGTTAATAGGATGGGCCACTGTTTATGCAAAACATCAGTGACAATACTAATATCATTACTATGTTCTACTGAGATGCTTAGCTGGTGATTATCAGACCTAGAATATGTCCGCATATTCGGTCCCTCTCCAAAGTATGGTCTAGCCCTAGTAGGTCTTAATTGTGTACTGGCATGCATTCCAAGATCTATTTCCCTCTTCTTGTACCCCCTCTCATTAAACTGTTCCCTCAGATTTGCTACCTCCCTATTGAATCCTTCATCATTCACATTCAGTCTGGAAGCTCGCATCCCTTGTCCCTTCACAATATTATGGAACACATGGGGCAGATGCATGCTAGTACAATGTTGCAGGGAATTCCTTTAGCGTTCTTTTCTAAATAGACTAGTATTAAATGTCCCTTCCACTGATCTATCAATCCTGATATCCAGAAATTCAATCATAGTCCTAGAAAAAGAGAATGAAAATCTTAGGAACGTAGTTGTTCCATGCAAGTAATAACCTATTCAGTTCCTCGATGTTCCTTTCCAAAGCATGTAAATATCATCAACAAATCTATTGTAGAAGCTGATGTGACCAGAAGAACCATGCTCATTCAGTACAAACATATCCTCCCACTGAGCCATGACCATATTGGCATAGCTATTGGCACAAGAAGTGCCCATAGCTATGCCAGAGGTCTGAGCATAGCATCTCCCATCAAGCAGGAACACATTGTTCTCAAGAATAGTTTCAGTAAAGAGACAGATCAAGTCTATCTGCTTCTCATCATATTCACTATGAAGATGTAAGTACCTACTGACAAACTCAATGCCTGTATTATTTGGGATGACAGTGAAAAGCGACTAAACATCCATAGTCACCATCCAACAATTACATGAGACACCCTCTGACTGAACATGTCTATATAGGTTTTGAAGAAAGTGCTTAGAATCCCTTAACACCACATTTGATGGATCTAATACAGGTCTAAGTTTCTTGTCAACAAAAATGGAGAATGGTTCTGTTGCCCATCCTGCAGCTGCTACTATAGGTCTAAAAGGAGGTGCAACAGGATCTTTATGAATCTTGGGCAAGCCTTGGAAGTAGGAATACATGGCAGCTCTACAGTCAAATATTTTGCAATATCAGCAGTGATGCATTGGTTCAAGAAACAGTCCTGCACAGTGTCATGTATTTTCAAGATCTTCTGTTTGATCTCTTCACAGTCAACCTCCATATATATACAGATACATCACTTAATGAAGCTTTGATATTTTTAAAGTAATAGTCACTGTCTATTACAACAGTGGCCCTGCCTTTATCTGCGGGGTGAATTGCAATGCTATTATCATTACGTAATCCTTGTAAAGCTTCCCTCTCTGCAATTGACAAATTATTAAAGGTACGTCTCTTGTCTCTATCAGATAAACTAAGCAAATCATCCTCACACAGCCTAACAAACGCTTCCACTAGAGGATGATTCTGTGGTAAAAATGGGCTAGTATGTCCATAGACTTTACTGGAGACATTTCTGCACGTTTGGTGGTGCACCCATTAAACCCTGTGGATGAGCTTCACACCTTCCCTATGCTGATGTCATCGAGGTTAGAGTTTACATTTTGACCTTGGTGGCAAGCTCATAGGTTTAGTGGTAATGCCCCCCCCCCCCAAAAAAAAAAAAAAAACTGCAGCCACAAACATAAACCAGTGGAAAAATTGCAGTATGACATTTTCTGTACACCTACAGTGGTGGAAAGGAAAGAAAAATAATATATACTTTAGGAAGTTTTATTTTTTTGGAACATAATTCCATTAAGAAATATCTATTGTAATGATTTGAAATGCAGAGTAACCTTAAATTGAGATATTTTTGCTTTAAAAGTGTTTGGGAGGAATGACTTTATTTCCCTAAGATGAATTTTCCAAAATTAGAAGTGCCCTTGTTCAGGGTTAGCTTGGAAACACTGCTTAAATAACTTCCTCAAAGCCCCATGGTTTATAAATGGAAGCTGAATAAATCATACCCAGAACTATAACATTTGTTAACAACTCATTAATATTAAAGGGAGGCTGTTCTCTCCAGTGTAGTTCACTATGTCCCAGAGTTATGTGCTGTCCTTGTATCACTCACTTATTGTTTAGTGTGCGGAGCCCCTGTACACCTTTTTTATTTCTTCTTGTTTCCATGCTAAAGATCAAGAAAGTTCTAATATTTTTCCTATCCATAACTCTTGTTTCAGAAAGGAATTTCTGTCGGTCTGCATGATGTAGGCAACTTAGATTTCCAGCACATAAAACTCTCTGGAAGATGACCTGAACAGGACTGCCTGGTGGGAAACTGGACAGAAAAGTTTTCCTTATGATAAAGGCGTACCTCAGAAGGAGAACTGTATGCATCTCCAAGTTATCAGCAGCTGATGATATTCTTTCCTTAAAAGCCCTGCTCAGACATTTGGGCAACCATTGTCTTCAGAGTCTCACTTGTGGAGGCTAGGATTATAACCCAGGACAGGTCTTGTGTAAGAGACATGCTGGCATGCTGTTTGCATTGGGTTTATTTCTATGTGGTGGTATTACACATGCATGTGTCTCACATTTTGATGGCATTGCATGTTTTGCATTGTTTTGGGGCAGGCCAAAAACTGAAAAATCTTGATAGTGGCCCTGTGGCTGTGGTTAATCATATAGAAAGACTGAGTGGGTTATAAGATGGGGGGGAGGGTCTTCAAACTTTGCTGTTAAAGATCATGTCTGGCTCCCTCCCCGCCAGTTTCCAAACTCTGTATAAAAGAAGAACCAGTTGAAAGGTACCTGCTGGTACTTTCATTGATGTTCTGCACTTCCATTGTATTTGTCTGTGTAATGTGCTGAGCTGGTCTCGTAAATGAATTGTGGCTGAATGCATGAAAATGCTGCGAGAGTGGACTTCATTGTGATTTAGCACATTCCATCATAATGTTGTGACATCATTCATTGGGCATCTCTAGTGGTAGGGGCCAGCAACTTGCATCATGGAATAATTACTTTTTGCAAGGGATTCTTCATGTTTACATCTACACTTAGTTGTTGCCTACTTTTTTGCACACTTGGCATACAGATGTTCTTATAGTTGTCCTAGAGTCATTCTTTGTGCCCTACCAGGTACTGCTTGTCAGCAGAATATACAGGGAAGTGGAAGATGCTGGTTACAGTGAGGGGTCATGAGCTGTTGAGTAGTTGATGAAAGGACAGGCCTCATGCAAGTGAAAAGGAAGGTACCATAGGGTATCAATGCTGAATACTGTGTGGGTAGCTTGCAGATGACAGAAGTCATTTTCTTTAAGATTGCATGCCCTTCACATTCCAGTCTGGTCTGAGTACTTCCCAGAGTACACAAAAATGAAAAAAACAGAGTTAAGAGACAACAACCTGTCAACTTGACAGAGGGACTGCTTTCACACTGGCTGACGTGCTATTCATCAAGGAGGAAAAGGCTGGTATGTAGGACCCCTAGGTTCTTGGCCATGTGCCCCTCACTGGTCTCTGTTAGACCTTTGTGTTTGTCTGCCTTGCAGTGAAGGTGGTTCAGAATTGTAATCTTGCATTTTAAGGGACATCTTATTTGGTAAATAACCTGACAAGGAACTGCTATTTGCATCCATTTCATGTATACAAATCATGCAGTAGTAATTTACATACTCGTACATCTTTTGGGTTAACATCAAGGACTATCCTTAATGGGTCCTTTGATTGGTTTTTCCTCTCCACCAGTCAGCAGTCAGTGCTCTTTCCAGAATTTCCCTTGCTTTGGGATGGATATGCAACTCTAATTCTACATGCCATGACATCACACATTCACTACATCAGCATGCTTATTTGCCAGACTGGTCATTTCTTTCTTCTTGCTTGTACAGTTCATATCTCAGTACTTTCTATCTCCAGTAAAAAAAAACCTGCATTCACATTACCTTTATTGTTTTCCTTGTTGAAAATTCTGAATTCAGAAATGATAACACAATGTTCTTTAGGGAATTAGTTTCACCTGAAATAGTGCTTGGATGGTTATCTGAAACCACTACCTCTTAAAGCAAAACATATATCCTCTCAGCTGTCCAAAAAATTAGGATCATCACTGGTTAGTGAAGATTCGTTTTCACTCCTGTTCTATATGTGTGCAGAGGGCTTGAAGCCTGAGAGCGGTGCATCCCTAATCTCCCTTGGTGGTTGCATCCCAGGTTGTTTGCTTGATTAGATTAATTCCTGTATCATCCAGATTGATCATGGAGAGTGTCCCCTTAAATCAACTGGTCTTGGATTGAGCATTCTGTGGGCTGAGGTTGCCTGTCTTAGGGCCTCCCACTCAGCCTGCCTGTCTTAGGGCATCCCACTTAACCCATATGAACTAATCACTCAGACTGAGGAAGAGTCATAGAGTAAGCCTGTGTCAGGATCTGTGGCCAGAGTACAAAAGATTAGGTACTTCTCTGGCTGTTGATGGTACCTGGAGCCTTTAGTGTGGGCCATCACCTGAAAGGATTTCATTTTGATGCTGATGCCTCAAACAGTACATGCCTCATCTCAGTTGATGGGTCCCATTCAGTCTAACTTTCTGCATCTACTGATTGCTTGCTCATGTTCCTTCAAACACCTTTTTGATCTGGATCTCAGAGTCGGGGGGTGAGGGCTTAGGAAGTCTTCCCCTGTTGGTTCCCCAGTGAGAATATTTGTTTGTGAGATGGGCAAATCACTGGAATCTTGGAGCTGTTCTAACCTTTCGTCGAACTGCAGCTCTGTTAAAGAGGTTGCATAAGACATTAGTTCTTACTGTTACTTGTGCTGAGACTGTCTGGGGTAGCATCATTCTAAACACCTTGATCAGTTTTTAATGGAAACAGCCTCCTTTGATGTTAAATTGCAGACGTGAAAGAGCCCTCAGTCTGCTACCTTAGCAGGGTTGATACCAGATATTGTGCTTCAGTAAATTGGAGTTAGGCCTTGGGTGATTTTTCAAAGTTTATGGAGGGTTTTAGTATTCACCAAGACCAACTTCGTCCCTTGCATGGCTGCTGGACAGAGTGCCCAAAGGGGGGGGGGATAAAGCAAGCAGGAATGCTTAGTTTTCTGCCAGCTTGGGGATTAATGCCCTTGTTTTTTTTTTATGTATCCAGATTCCAGAGCCTGTTTGGCAGAGTGGGTTCTAATCATGCTGGACCCCATCTCCAAGTTTGCAGTCTGAGAAGATTTTGCCCTTGGAACTACCATTTTGATGCACTCCCACTTCCACTGGTACTTAATGCTGTGCAGTTGATGTCCTGGTTATGGAAATTTTCACAGGAGTGTGCCTGCATCATTTTATTGGGCTGTATCCTTTCCCTTTGGAGAGCAACATGGGCAGACTTTTGCCAGCTGCATCCTTGTGTGTGTGCGTGTGTGCGTGTGTGTGTGTGTGTGTGCGTGTGTGTGTGTGCGTGTGTGTGTGTGTGTGCACATCTGCAGACACACATTCGTTCACATGCACAGACACCCACACACATGGATCTACATTAAATAGAACACCAAATGCTGGAGTTTCACCAACATGCTGCCGATCACTCAAGTCATGGTATGTTTGTGATCTGCACTGAGGTTTAAAAAATTTTTTTTTTTTTGACAAGGAAGCAAGCACCCCCCAACCCTGGGTTATAAATGTATTGCCTCCAAGGTCACATAATACAGACTGTGGATTTGAGAGTCTCATGCTGAAATACACAGGAAAGCTTCCATCTGAATGCAAGTGATCCACATACAGCTGAACATTGAGTAATTCAAATATAACCTGTGTGTGTGTGTGTGTGTGTGTGTGTGTGTGTGTGTGTGTGTGTGTGTGCGCGCAAGCTTCCAAGCGCGCATGTGTATAATATGTATGTAATGAGAATTTTGGCCTTAAGAGTATGGGAACACTCTTGTCTTGGTTTTTGACCTATACCAAATCATCCTATGTGCCTTCAGTTTTACATTTCATTCCCTGTTACTTGTTGAAGTTCTTTTTCAGAGTCTGTTTGTAATGTCACATTATCTGCATACAGCAGCTTTGTTGATCCCTCCCCCAAAGTGTGTTAGTGCAGTCCTTCACCAGAATGAATAGCAGTGGGCTCAGAGGTGAACATTATTCCCACTGGGAAGTACTCTGTGAGTCCAAACACTATCCGTATTTGTGTCATTGGGTCCTTACATAACCTGCACTAATTTTATCAGTGTTTCCAGGATTTCAAACCATCGCAGGGCTGTCCAAATCAGATTTCTTGCAACCTTGTCATAGGTTCACAGATGAGTACTAGGCTAGCAGCCCTTGTCGGCCATTTTAAACCTGGAGAGTTTCCCTTTTTGTGCTTTAAATAACCTATCCCATTTGGTTATACATCGGCCTTACTCATCCTGTGGTAAATAATTGTATATTATCCCTAGTGAGAATAACTGGGATTGTACCATAGATAATTTGAGGGGACTCATGCATGGGACAAAGCATTTAGTAGCTGTCCCTGTCCATTAATAGTACGGGGGGCAATTTGGGGTACATTTTCTCTTTCCCATCCATAGATTTAAGTTGCGCTTGAATATGGACAGGGATGAACTTTGTTTTATGTGGATGGGGCATCTGTTCCACAGCAGCGGTATCCTCTGTGAGAGATACTTGTCTCTCCAAACTGTTCTGCTGATGCTGCAGAAGAGGTGTAGATCCCTAGAATGAGTATTTTTGATGTTATTTGACTTGTTGATGTGCAGTAAATCCATCAGTAATGGGTCGGAGAATGCCTTTTATGCCAGACACAGGTCAGCTTTTAGCAGTTTGTAGGACACTGAGTATAGTGACAGGGCTTTGAGTCGGTTTGTGTAGGACATGTTGTCTAGACCTTGTATTCTTTTAGTAGGGTATCTCTGTGGGCATTCCACTTGTTGCATGTGTCTGGACAAATGGATGCCAATGGGAGAATTAAATTCAATGAATGGCCTAATGAGGGCTGAGTAAAGGGGGACAATGACATCCCTAAATCTAGACACAATCCCTTTGTCATATGCTTTTTCCAAGTCAAGAAATGCCCTGTTGGACTCTTTCCTCATCTCTAGCATGTTCTGAACTACCAGTCTGTCTGCACATGTTGTGTCAGTCATCACATATCCTGATTGTAACCAGAACTACTCATCACCTGTCTTAGTTTCTAATGCTCATCATATTCATTTATCAGTCACCTTCTCCAGCACTTCCATGCAGCGTGATTGGAATTTGCTAACTCTGTATTGCCCATAGTTGTGAATATCCCCTTTGTTCTTGTACACTAGCACTGGAATACTTGTTCTCCAGTCATTTGGGATATGCTTTTCTCTTCATGCTGCTAAGATTACCCTTCAGAGCCATTTCTCCTTTAACTCACCTAACATCTTTGTCATATATGCAATGGCCAGACCTGACCCTGCTGCTTCCCTTGCCATCATTTTCCTTAGTGCTGCTCTTACTTCTTCTAGGGTGGAATTTTCTTCCCTTTCTATCTTAGGCTGTGTCTGTGGCAGTTCAGATTCTGTGGGGTGTTCTTCATTCAGAAGCTTCCTTTCACCTGTATTTGATGTCCTCTGGACAGGTGAGCAGGTTATCTTGCAGTCAGGTAGAGTTTCTTTGTCATCTGCTGAGTCACTTTCCAGATGCCAGTAGAGTACCTCTGATACTTGTTCTTTGCTGTTGCGACTGCTTGCTTAGCCTGTGTTAAACAAACCATTATTCCTTCTTAGCCTGGTCCATCCTTTCTGTCTCACACTTTTTCCAGCACTCCTCCCTTCTTTTGCAGCACCTTGATAAGGATTTCAGGGCTCTGGATAGGCTGGGGAAGCAGACCTTTGCTTCAACCATATTGTGTCTAAAAACAATAAATTATCTCATACAAATGC
Organism: Protopterus annectens; assembly: GCF_019279795.1. NCBI lineage: Eukaryota > Metazoa > Chordata > Ceratodontiformes > Protopteridae > Protopterus > Protopterus annectens. The sequence continues at coordinate 588,830,387 of NC_056741.1, forward strand.
TTTATTTTCAGATTAAATACTGTATATTGCTAAGAGCTTATCTGATGGATCTGGTAAACAGAAGCTTATTAGTCAGGCTTCCATGTCTTCCATAGTTGTGAACTCTTGCGTCAAGTAGTATTGGATGCTGCAGAGGGAGCTGCAAGGGATGTTGGACACATTATAGTCATGTGCCATCACTCCTGGTTAGTAAACTAAAATTACCATTATGGATACATCCTTTAAGGGCCATTGTGTTTTGAACTTGAAATTGACAAATAATTGTAGCATTCCTTTTGTAGTACTCAAAGGAACAATAAAAAGCCATTTTTTTGGCATACCGTGCAGAGCCTGTAGCAACAGGAAATTTTATCCATTCAGTCCTGACTCTGGTGCTAGCAACAATACAGATTCAAAGGACATGGGTCTCAGAATTCTCAGGAATATGAGCTACCTTCAGCAGAGGTTCTCGCCGTTTCTGACTGCCACTCTATCTCCCATTAAAGACAGTTAGTTGGAGGTTTTCCCTCCAGTTCTGTTAGTAATGCAAGATATCCAAAGAAGAGTAATACAGGGATACCATCAGAAGTCTTCATTCCATTCAAGTGTAGACCACATATCTCATCTCTATCATTGCCAGATGTGTCCCTCATTAGACTGTACAAATGAGGAAGGAGATGAGACATCTCACGAAACAAACCAGTCATGAGGTCTCAATAGACCAGCTAGGGCAAGTATTTTATTCCATATTCTTTTGGTGCTAAAAAATGCAGGGCCTCCGGTATATGCAGAGTCTCAGTAGCATAAAGGCATTCATCTAGAAAGAGTCCTTCTGCTTTATCACACTATGACCCATCTTCTTTTGTCAATAAAGAGGACACTAGGTGTGATTTTTTTCAACCTCCAAGGATGTTTCTCTGCATAAAACAGTTTGCCAGAGCATCCAGGAGGTTGCTGCTATTTAGTATATGGATTAATTACTACCAGTTTTGTTTCTTGCTATTTGGTCTTGCGTTCACCCTTCCAGGTATTCACCAAATGCAGAGCAGTATTGGTGGCTTATCTTTTACTGTGGGACATCTGAGTTTTCCTTACATGGATGACTGGCTTTTAGTATTTTCCAGGAGGGACAGTCTCATTTGGCAGAGAGAGCTTTTGATACAGATGTTTCCCCAGTCTGGGTTCACCATATGTCTGGCAAAGTCATACTCAAGACATTATGTTTGTAAGAGCTATGATCAATACCAAAATGTGTCAAGCTTGTTAATTTGTACAGTCAAGTCTTATCGTTGATTTCACAGTCAGGTACCATCAGATTTGTGCCTTCCAGTTTTTGGCCTCAAGGAAGTCATGGTGTTTTACAATAGCTTAAACCAGATTTAAATGTGAGGGTCTTGTAATGGACACGCAGAACTCTGTATTTGTGAATCTTGGATCCTCCTGAGTAACTAGTTGGAATCTTTGCTTATTCCATCATATGCAGTCATAGTCACTGCAGATGCATCTAGCCTAGAACGGGAGTAGTTTGTATGACAGTGTTGGGTGAAGCCTTGCAGTAGCCCATTTGCATACCCAACCAATGTCAAGTTCTTCCCTCAAGAAGACATCCATAAGATGCATTCATACATACATGGCATGTAGGACTCCTTTACAGTCCTCCCTCATTACTTCTGAACCCAAAGTTCACTCAGAAATCAGAAGGAGCAAGTCCAGGGTCATTGTCATAGGTGCATGGTTCATCTGCTGCTATCTTGTAGAGCATCTTTTGTGTTTGAGGCGTTTCAGAACTCTCCTGACACATCATGACCTTTGCTGCATTTGGCTGACTGCACCATTACCCCAATTCCTATAATGACCATGGACAGTTATTACTCAAGCATGGTGGTCTAGATCCTTACTTCTTCTCAGGGACTGAACACCAGAAAAAAATTTGCAGTAGTAAGTAGACATGTTTTTTTTTTCATACATGCTATGATAAAGGGATCAGATACATTTACTGATCTTGTACTTGCCATTTTGGTCTGTTTGTCACAGACATTTGAAAATGGCTTCATCAGGTCTTTCATTATTTTTTCATGTTTTCATCAATGCATTAATGTCTTCACCGTTTGCATATCTGAAGGTTTTATCTCCCAACAATATTGTATGTGAATATGAGGACGTGTCTAACAATTTTTTAAATGTCTTCCAATAGAGGTTGTCCACAATGTAACCGCAGTTAGGAAATTCAGTCCACAGCAATTTGCTTTGAAGTTTATTCACAGAATATAATACAGTTCAAAGATTAAGCGCTTTCATCTTATAACCAGAGACTTCATCAGAATCAATGCAAAAGAGCTTAAAATCATTTAAATATACCTCTCCATCTTGAGAAATGAAGAGAGATCTATATGATTACGAACAGGGTATTGCCTATCCGGTAGTTAACAATATACCAATGGGACAGACCAAAAGAGGTATTCCCAGAGACAATGGATTTAGATCGGAATCTTCCAAGATATCCACCTAGGGATGTTTGAGGGTGGAATTAAAAATAGAGGGGAAAGAGACCATGCTGAGTATGTCTCAGACTGTTGTTACACTAACAATCATATGGAAAGTAGCCCTTTAGTAGCCGAGGGCCCGCGGAGGTCAGAGAGAATACGCAACAGGCAAAATCAGCCAACGTATGCAGATGCAATACGACACCATCACCCGTATCCTTAGTGGACACGGATGACCAATTTGACAGTCTGTCTTGTTCATTATCTTATAAACCGGCTATGAATGTATCCTTTTCTCCTGAATATCTGAGTGATGACAGATTTTTGCTATTTAAAATAGGCTTACTAGCTATAATATTTTTAACTTGCTCAATAGTTCTGAGACTTCCCAGGCACCAATAGGGACCTGTGATATTGCTTCAGTGTCTAAAGAGATACCAGATCTGTATATTCTGGGAAATGTAGAGCAGCAGGTTGATAGGACTATAATAAACAAACAGGACAATTTTATTATATACAACTATACTGACCTTCAGGTTGACAATGTATATTTTTCACTCTTTTTAAAAGGATTTTCATTTCTATCAGTCAGTGTACCTAGAATGGAGGCTATATTAATAGACATTAAACTTTTTACAAGGAAGTTAAATTTGGAATATTTGTTTAAACATAAATCCAATGTATGTGATAAAAATTGTGCCTTGACTAGGAGAAGCACATTTAATCCTCCATTACAACAAGAAATATATAATTTTGAAGTGTGTCTCACCAGTTTAATTAGAAGTAACTACCACAACTATAAGAATATTCATTCCAACCTATCCCCTGAAGAAAATAAATTATTAAAGCAACTAAGAAATGATAAGGGAATACGAGTAATGAAACCGGATAAAGGGGGAGGGGTGGTCCTTATGGAGCACTGGGACTACACAGCTAGGATGTTGGAAATTCTTAACAATGATTTACGTTATTCAGTGGTATCCAAAATTGAAGTGAATATTTCTTATAGAAGAATTAACCTCATGCTAGAGGACAATCTAATGCAGGGTCTTATAGACATGGAATTGTACCAGTTTTTAAGGGTTTCTAACACAATTATACCAGCTATCTTTGGAATTCCAAAGATACACAAGGGGATTGAAACCCCATCCCTGAGACCCATAGTTAGATCTAGGGATTCAAACACACAACCCATGGCTATTTTTGTTGATGTAAAGGTTAAGAAGTTCCACACAGAATACCCTCATATTCTCATAGATTCTTGGGATTTTTTGAACAAAATTGGAAAATCAGAATTTTCTGTGAAGTCTATATTTCTGACCATAGATGTCAGAGACTTGTTTTCAGTAATTCCCCATGATATCGGAATGGATTGGTTTGAACAGATGATTACAGAATGTGGGTTTCTAACAGCTGACACATATAGATTAGTGTTGGAAAATATGGAAGTAGTATTAAAATACAATTATATATATTTCCAGGGAGATATTTACCATCAACTACATGGGGTGGCCATGGGCTCCTCATGTGCACCTTTATATGCCAATATAGTTATGCTGTATTGGGAGAAACATTTTGTGTTTAGATCTCGCTATTCAGACTATATCCGAGAATATTACAGGTTTTTGGATGATAGTCTTATAGTGTGTGTGTGTGTGTGGGGGGGGGGGGGGTGAAGACTTGATACCAGAATTTATGAATTATTTGAATCAGACTACCAATTTTTTGGAATTTACTTATAAAATTGATGCTGAGGAGGCCCATTACGTGGATGTAAAAATATCAAAAAACAAACAGAATAATACTTACAAGTCAAGCATATTCTGAAAGAAATGCTTCTCCAAGTCATATTTACACTATGATAGTGACCATCTATCATTTTTAAGAAATAACATTGTAAAAGGTCAGATGGTTCGTATTGCCCGGATGACATCTGATAGAGATGAATATCTGAAAGAAATGGACTTTGTCCACCAGTTATTTAAGGAAAGAGGGTATTCTGATATGGTTATTGGCCCTATAAAAGAGAGTATTATTCAGGGTTGGGGCAATACATACAAGCCACTATTGAATAGTGATAGTATGCAGAGACAGAGGGGAGAGAGCATTAGACTTGGCGAGGAACAATGTTCGGAGTCTAATCCATATTTGATATTGACATACCACAATAATATTGGATGGGTAAAAAGATGTATAAATACTGTTTGGAATATGTTCAAGAGAATACCGTCTAAGGTTGAAAGTTTTTCTAAACCCCTGAGAATGAGTTTCAGGAGGAACAAGAATCTCAAAGAAATTTATGAACAGAAGAGGACAGAGATAATTATGGGAACTAGTACTAGAATAGGTACATTTAAATGTGGGAGATGCACACAATGTACACATATAGCTGGCAATAAAGAATTATATATTCCTGGTATTAAATATTTGTTGAAAGCCAAGAAATATGCTAGTTGTTATACTAAGGGGGTAGTTTATCTTGCCTATTACATAGTATGCTGGGTATACCACATAGGCAAGACAGAACGATGCCTTAGGCAACGTATATATGAACATATGAGGGACGTAAATAAGAAGAATGAGCATAATGCATTATATAGGCATAAATTAGTATGCCACCAAGCAGAATTTAAGTTTTGGGTGCTGGAAGAAGTAATACCCAATGAGAGGGAAGGTGATTGGGAAATGAAATTAGAGTTTCATGAGTTGATTTGGCAACTTAAGTTGGATACGGTCCACCATCCTGGCCTTAATGACCATTTATCCATTACCCTGGTTCTCAAATTGAAAGCAGCAGTCCCCAAAAAGGGTAGAGATAATTAATTGAGTAATTATTTTATTCAATATGTGTATGTATGTTTTATTTGTACTATGTATTTTTAAATGCACATATATGTATGTATTAATATTTATTAATATGTTTTAATTATTCTTAACATAGGGTTTATTGTAATTTATGCACATTCATATGTAGTATTTTAAGGTGTGTGTACATATACTAAACTATAGGAAACTTGAGCTTTAAAAACTGATGACTAGTTAATTAGCTTGTTATATTAAGAACCAATGAGCTGTGTTTCTCAAGATGGAAAGGTATATTTAAATGATTTTAAGCTCTTTTGCATTGATTCTGATGAAGTCTCTGGTTATGAGATGAAAGTGCTTAATTCTTTAACTGTATTACATTCTGTGAATAAACTTCGAAGCGAATTGCTGTGGACTGAATTTCCTAACTTGTGGTTACATTGTGGACAGCCTCTATTGGAAGTCAGCCTAGTTTTGTTATAGTGGTGAACTGTCTCTATTTTTTGAATTTTTTAAATGTGTTTATTTGCAGGGTAGATCTTCAAGACTGAGCCTTTGTTTATTTGCATTTGTTGAATGGGTAGATTTTCACGACTGAGCCAATTACCTATGTTCAGGGGGAGATTTGAGGATGTATTCCTAATGAGAAGGTAAAATCTAACCAGAACTTCCTGTCCTTGTTTGTAAGGAGAAGTGCATTCTGGGTTTCTAAACTTCTAGTCTTACCTTTTTTTAGTGTTCATTTGAGCACTTGTTTCAGAGTTCATTTGGATGGAATTTTTGGTTTTGGAGTCTTCTTCAAATAGTGCTGTTTCCTTAGAGAAAGTCGGTGGATATAGTTTGCAGCCAATGCAGGAAGAAGGAAAGCTGAAGAAATCAGTTTCTGTGAGAATTTTTACAGCAAGTCATTTCTGCAGTAGAAATATTAGTTCCTGTCATTACTAGCATGAGCTCCAACATTATTCTTCATTTTCTTCATAGCCCTGTTCCAGTGTAGAAGGTCCTCTCCATTTGGTTGCTTCATCTGATCCCTCACCAGACCTTTCAGTTGCAGAACACTTGGCTTCTAATAGTTCAGTTGTTTTTGCCTGGTGATGTTTCTCAATGTCAGATCTTTCCTTATGACTTCTGCTACCGTGGATAAATATAATGACTGCTTGATCTCTGTCTCCTGTAGCTGCAGCTCAGGCTGTTGTTCCTTTTCTGTCTGGGCGTATAGCACAACCTACTGTGTCGCAGAATCTGCTTTAAAGAATATAAGTTTCCCAAATGTTACATGTTGCTGAAGCTGGTAATAATGAAGTGTCTGCTTCTGGATCAAATTCACCGGCAAGAAATGAACATGGTTCTACTTTTATTGCCGAGTCTTGCATTTGTTAGGAGAAATCACTTTCTAGTTTCCTGTACCAAAGCAACAGATGGAACACCAAACAGTAGTGACATCTACATCAAACATATTTGTTGCTTCAAGGCACGTTTCTTCTTTTGCAAATATGGTCAAATATTCTACGGTATGTACAGTGCTAAACCAGTGATGCCTGTTTCAACATTGCTAGCTGCATTTATTAAGCATTTTAAACTTTTTTTTTTAAACTAATATCAACATTCTTTATTTTCTGGCGAATGTGAGCAGCATAAACATTGAGCTTCTTGGTCAGTGCTTACTCTTCATGGTTATAATTTCACCATTAAGGAAAATGCAGCTGTGTTTTTTACCAGTGGTATTGCTGCTTAGGATGGCAGGTTTGTTATAGAAAAATGTTGAAGATGTGTTCCTTCCCTTTCTAAATTGAGAGATGAATATAGTGTTTGGAATTTAGACCAACAGCTAATATTGATTTACACTTTTGAAATGAGTCTTGTTTACATTTAGATGATTATGTTGAGGTAAAAGATTACAAACTGCATTTTGAGTTATCGGAAGCAGCTGTTCTGCTACTGGTCATGTTGCTAATAAAGATTGTAAATAAGGACTGTAAATGTCTCAGGTTCTTGGATGAGCATACCTGTCTGAACAGTGAATGGTAAATTAGTCAGTCAGTTAATCACTGTACATTATGTGGTTAACTGGTATGCACCAAAGATGATAGTGGCACCCCATTTGTACAAAATGTCAAATGGATGTACGTTTTTACCAGATTGCCTATGCAAGTGACAACATCTAGAAAGTCTTCTGAAGAAATAAGAACTGGTGTCATTTCTGGGTAACTCCTGGTCATTTGTAGATCTTGCTACTAAAGTAGCCCCTGCTACTCATTTTCATCTGACGTGGACACATGCATTATGTCAGAAGATCCTTCTGAAACTTCTAATTACCTAGGTAATGCACATAGTTCTGATGAGGATAACCATTCAAGTGAAGTAGGTATTCCTTCTGCTGTACCTCAGGTCAGAGTTTGTCAGAGAAGATATGAAAATTGTAATAGAAACACACATCCGTATCTGCTGACTATTAATATTAATGGCATAAAGCATTTTGGCAGAAGGCATGCTGTGTTATTTTGGGACATACAGTATACTGATTCATCATCATCATCAACCCCCTTTTTCCCATTTTCTGCATGGAGTTGGGGTATAACATCAGCTGTTGCCATCTCTTTCCATTCATTGCCATTCTCCTACCTTCTTCCAATGTCATGACTGACTGTCGCAGGTCTTCTGTCGCACAATCCATCCATCCATCTGCTTGCTGGACTCCATATTTTCCACTGGCCTTCTTCCTGTCTGCCCCAAATCTTCTTTACCAGATTTTCTTCTGATTTCCTACACTTGTGCCGAAACCATCATAATCTGTTCTTTTCGACCTTCTCTGCAATTGGAGATACTTTGGCTTCTTCTCTGATATCCTCATTTCTTCATTTGTCCCGCAGTGTGCATCTTACTACTCATCTCAAGCACTAAGCCTCCATCACCTCTATTTCTTCAACTGCTCTACCTTCAGTGTCCAGGTTTCTGTACCATATAGTAGTACTGGTCACACCACTGTTGTTACTTTTCAGCTTTTTGTCATTGTTCTGTCACACACAACACCCGACACTCTATGCCAGTTGTCTACAGCCTGCCTGATTCTAACCTTGATCTCCTTATTCAGAATTCCCTTCTTTTCAGCTACCCGTTTCAGATACTTGAATGTGTTCTGCTATTTTCTGCTCTTTCTCATGTCTCATCTTCTTCTGATTTCCCCATTTGTTGCCATGACATCTGTCTTATACGTACTTATTTTCATTCCATCTACTTTCAGTTTTGTATTCCATTCCTGTACCATTTGCTGAAGTTCATGTTCAGAGTCTACTTGTAATGTCATATCATCAGTATAGAGCAACTTTGTTGATCTGCTCTCTCTGACCTGTTTGTTAATGTAGTACATCACCAGTATGAACAACTGTGGGCTCAGAGCTGAACCCTGATGCACACCTACTCCCACTAGGAACCCCTCTGAGTCTGAACACTGTACCTGTGTCATTGAGTCCCTCTACATAGCCTGCACTAATTCTGCTGTTGTTTCTTCTGGTATTTTGAACTACCCCAGGATTCCCAAAATCAGGCTTTGTTGGGACCTTGTCATATACTTTCGCCAAGTCTAGGAATACCCAATTTTACTCTTACCTTTTTTCAACTGTCACAATGCAAACATTCGGTCAGTTGTGCTGCATCCTGATCTGAGTCAAAACTGCTCATCTCCTATTATACTTTCTGTTACTCTGCATATTCATTTATTAGTCACCCTCCCCAGAACTTTCTTGCAATGTGACAGAAGTTTGGAATTTGAAACCTCTATAGTGCCTACAGTTTGAATGCCCCCTTTGTTCTTGTACACTGGCTTTAATATGCTTATTCTCCAGTCACCTGGAATATTTCTTTATCTCCTTACTGACATGATTACTCACTGAAGCCGTTTCTCCCCAACTCACCCAATATTTTGATCTGTTATGACCTCATCTGGGCCTGCTGCTAGTGCTGTTCTTACATCTTCTAGGGTGAGCTCCCTTTCTTCTTTCATCATAGTCTATTTCTGGGCTGGAAGTACTCCTTCCATCTGCATTTATGTCCTATGGACTGGTGAGCAGGTTGTTGCTGGTCTCCCTTATGAAGGATGTCTGATGGCTATCTTCTTTTTCTGTCTTTGCCTTGCAACCTGATATAGTTTCTTTGTGCCATCTATTAAATCACTTTCCAAAAGCTGATAGAGTGCCTCTGATGCTTTTTTCTTTGCTATTGCAACTGTTGTCTTAGCCTATTTGTTAGCTAACCAGTATTCTTTCTTAGCTTAGTCTGTATTTTCTATCGCTATCTTTTTTTCCTGCATTCTTTCTTTCTTATGGTGGCTTCCTGGACTTTTGCATTCCAACACTAGCTTTCTTTATGTATCTTATTCCCATACCTGTGTCAGCCTCATGTCTGTTCTATAGTCCTCACCCATGCTGTTTTTGAGGCACTACCATTCTTTTTCATCTTCACCTGTTTTCTCCTTTTCCTGAGGTGCTAGATCCCGGAGTATTTCTTTGCTCTGTTGTGCTCTCACTCCAGTTAACTTCCAAGTCTTCAGCCTAGTCTGTGTTAACTGTAGAGCTTTCTTTGACCACTGCTTTGTGGCTGATTGTGGCAACCAGTGCTTTATTCTGTGGGCCAGCTATTTCAGTTAGGACAACTTTGCAATTGCGGATTCTACCCCAATGCCCTTCCCTTACTAGGAGAAAGCCTACCTAAGTTGTATGTGGTCCACTCTTATATGTGCTGTTGTGACTGTCTCTGTTGCTGAACTATGTATTGCGCACCATCAAACCACTTGCCAGGCAAAAGTCTAAAATGACCTCTCCTTTATTCCTGTTGCCCTAACCATGTGGATCCAGGCAGTCCTTCCATCCTGTTCTGTCTGGCTCTCCCACTATGTGCATTCTGGTCCCACATTATCAAAGCCAGCTCATGTTATCCTGCTTTATCTAGTAGGTCCTGCACATCCGTTCTGAATTTACTCTTTTCCTCATCATCACAACCCTGCTGTGGGGCTTAGGCTGAGATTATGAATAGTGCTCTATCCTTACACTGGTGTCTGATTGCCATGAGTCTGTCACTAGATGTTCATCGTGTTTCACTGTTGCAGTCATGACAGTAGGGTTCTCCCCTGCCGGCAGGCAGTCCTCGGTCGGCCAGAATCCCAAAGTCTGGGTCCGGCGTCGGCTGTTCAGCCATGCTCCCTGACGTCAGAGCGTCAGGAGTACAAAGATGACAGCCGACGCCATGTTCTCCAGTCTTTCTTGCCGTGTGGTGATAGCAGTTTGCAAGTGCCGGTTGGCTGACTCCTGACAATTTTTTCTGAACAAACGTCAGTCCGAAGACTTTCTTCTCCTACTCAAAGCCAAGTACCCCATTGGGGAAACTTTTTTTTTGCTCCAGTCTGATGTCAGAAAAAGTTAATAATTGTATTTCATGTGGGAAGCAAATGCCTCATAAGGATTTTCATTCTTACTGTATTCCTTGCTTAGGCCCTGACCACGACGTAGCTAGTTGTCAGTTTTGTGCTAGATTCAATCAACGTACAATTAAACGAAGGAACGATTTTGAATTTCATTACTTCGGTAGGCGTTTTAATTACAAAATGTCGTCTGATACGGTTCCAGCTACCAGAGTTCACAAACGACGCAAGGACAAAGACAGGCCTCCGAGGTCCAAATCAGACGATATCGTTCGAGCAGAGCCAGCTTCATATTCAGCCGTCGTCAGTGAGGTGCTTTTGCAGCCCCTGTCGTCGGCCATTTCAGAACCGATGGCCGAAACGGACTCCCACGAGGAGCCAATTAGGCCTTTGAATATTTCTGTTGCAGGACCTTCGGACAATGCTCCTTCGGATGGATCTGGAGCCGCTGTGCAGGTACCGGCTCCCGAAGGGGTTTTCAGGCCTACTCAACTTCTAATAAAGGCAAAGCCAAAGACAAAGGCAAAGACTCCTTCCAAATCAAAGACTGCAACACAGGCCTCTTCTGATCCGGCTCCCAAGTCACAGAAACAGTTACTTAAGATGGCGGAGGACTTACTTACTATGATTAGGGGTTCACATCCCCCTCCAGATAAAAGGCCAAGGCAGGAAGTTTACTATGACTCCTCTGATCAGGCTTCTGTTTCTTCAGTTTCTTCTTCTGACCAAGAATATTCTTTCCCTCCTTATGAGGATTCTGATGCTGAGGAATCCATTCCTTCAGCTTCTCCCCCTGAGGACTTCTCTTTTGGGGAAACTTTGCATGAAATGAGGGAACATTTCCACTGGGAAGGACAGGAGTATTCGGAATCTAAGAAAATACTGAGGGATTTTCTTCTTCCCCAACATAGACCCCTGGCTTTTCCTCCTATTTTGGATATTGTGGATGATGCTTTTTCGGAGGCTAACTTAACCCCTGACTCTTTTTCTCCAGCTCCTGTTAAGCCTAACAGATATTACAGGGATGTTCGTCGTGTTTCACTGTTGCAGTCATGACTGCAGGGTTCTCCCCTGCCGGCAGGCAGTCCTCTGTCGGCCAGAATCCCAAAGTCTGGGTCCGGCGTAGGCTGTTCATCCACGCTCCCTGACGTCAGATCGCCAGGAGTACAAAGCTGACAGCCGACGCCATGTTCTCCAGTCTTTCTTGCCATGCGGTGATAGCAGTTCGCAAGTGCCGGACGGCTGACTCCTGACAAATTTTTCTGAAAAACGTCAGTCCGAAGACTTTCTTCTCCACTCAAAGCTAAGTACCCCGTTGGGGAAACTTTTTCTTGCTCCAGTCCGATGTCAGAAAAAGTTAATAATTGTATTTCATGTGGGAAGCAAATACCTCATAAGGATTTTCATTCTTACTGTATTCCTTGCTTCGGCCCTGACCACGACGTAGCTAGTTGTCAGTTTTGTGCTAGATTCAATCAACGTACAATTAAACGAAGGTACGATTTTGCATTTCATTACTTCGGTAGGCGTTTTAACTACAAAATGTCATCTGATACAGTTCCGGCTACCGGAGTTCCCAAACGACGCAAGGATAAAGACAGGCCTCCGAGGTCCAAATCTGACGATATCGCACAAACGGAGCCAGCTTCAGATTCTGCCATCGTCAGTGAGGCACTTTTGCAGCCCCTGTCGTCGGCCATTTCGGAACCGATGGCCAAAACAGACTCCCACGAGGAGCCAACTAGGCCTTTGAATATTTCTATTGCACGACCTTCGGACAATGCTCCTTCGGATGGGTCCGGAGCCGCTGTGCAGGTACCGGCTTCCGAAGGGGTTTTCAGGCCTACTCAGCTTCTAACAAAGGCAAAGAGACTCCTTCCAAATCAAAGACTGTAACACAGGCCTCTTTTGAATCGGCTCCCAAGTCACAGAAACAGATACTTAAGATGGCGGAGGATTTACTTACTATGATTAGGGGTTCACATCCCCCTCCAGATAAAAGACCAAGGCAGGAAGTTTATTATGATTCCTCTGATCAGGCTTCTGTTTCTTCAGTTTCTTCTTCTGACCAGGGATATTCTTTCCCTCCTTATGAGGATTCTGATGCTGAGGAATCCATTCCTTCAGCTTCTCCCCCTGAGGATTTCTCTTTTGGGGAAACTTTGCACGAAATGAGGGAACATTTCCACTGGGAAGGACAGGAGTATTCGGAATCTAAGAAAAGACTAAGGGATTTTCTTCTTCTCCCCCAACATAGACCCCTGGCTATTCCTCCTGTTTTGGATATTGTGGATGATGCTTTTTCGCAGGCTAACTTAACCCCTGACTCTTTTCCTCCTGCTCCTGTTAAGCCTGATAGATATTACAGGGTTCCTGATTCCCACCAGTTTTTATACAAGAACCCTACTGCTGACCCTGAAACCATTTCTCAGGGTCCTAAGGGAGTTAAGGCCGCTTCTGCTAAAAACCCCATTCCCACTGAGAAGGATTCTAGATCTTTAGAAAGATGGGGCAAAAAAGTGTACACTTCTGCTACTTTATCCATTAGGGCTTTAAACTGTCAGTTTCGTATGCTGAAATACCAGCAGTTTCTCTTGTCTGTTTTAAAACAAAAGCTTACTTCCATTTCTGTCTGTGCAGATGATAAGGAATTACATGACTTAATGCATGCCACTGAACAAGTTGGGAAGCATGGTTTACACTGTGGATTTGATGCCTTGGAGGCTTCTTGTAGGGCTGCTGCCTCTGGCACAGTTATTAGAATGCATGCATGGTTAAAGGAACAAAATTTGCCAGAACAAGTAAAAGCTAAATTATTGGATGCTCCTGTTCAGCATAATGTTTTGTTTGGATCAAAAGCTGAAGAGGTGATTAAAAAGATGGAGGACAAGGCGAAATCCATGCAAACAGTTAAAGATTTCTTACAAGTACAGCCACCCAGATTTAGCAGGAATTGGCCTACAAAAAATTGGTCCTTTCCCAATACAGACAGGCCTCAGAGGGGTAGATATAGACGCTCCCGAGGAAGGCCTCAAACACAAGCTTCTTATAGACCAAGACAGTGGACTGCTTCCACCCCTAGGGGAGGAGAGGACAGGTCACAAACTCATAGGAAACAGACTCAATGACTCCCTCTGTTGGGCTGCAGGAACTTCTTGTCTGAAGCCCCTCTCGGAGGAAAACTCTCTCTTTTTCATCGAAATTGGACTCATATAACCCAAGACAAGTGGGTTCTGGATGTGGTTTCAAGAGGTTACAAATTCCATTTTCATACCCTGCCAAGGCCAAGCGGATGGCCTGACCTTCCAAAACATCAATGGACAGAGGCCTTAAACCAGGTGGAAGCTCTTTTGGCTATGAAAGCCATAGAACTAGTTCCACTTTCAGAGATTGGACAAGGTTTTTACTCAAGGCTCTTTCTAGTCCCCAGGAAGCAAAACTCATGGTGACCCCTTCTGGATCTGTCAGTCTTGAACACCTTTCTAGAGATTCCAAGATTCAAGATGCTTACTCTACAGCAGCTACTTTCAATGCTGTCCAAAAATGCATGGATGGTAACTTTGGATGTAAAGGAGACATATTTACACATTCCCATCAGGCAGGAATGCAGAAAATACCTCAGGTTCAAGGCCGGATCGAGGCACTTTCAATTCTCTGCGCTGCCCTTTGGATTGTCTACTGCGCCCAGGGTCTTCACCAAATGCCTGGCTCCAGAAGTAGCTTACTGCAGACTGAAGGGAATTCAAATTTACCCTTATCTGGACGACTGTCTTATTCAGGCAGACAGCAAGGAGGTTTTACTCCAGCATCTACGGTTTGTTCAGGATCTCCTCAAGTTCCTGGGATTCACTGTAAACATAAAAAAGTCAAATTTGACACCCTCACAACAGATAATTTTTCTGGGCGCTTCTTTAAACACAACAACCCAGAGGGCTTTTCTGACATACGAAAAACAGTTTCTGCTGGCTTCAACTTTCAAAACCTTGGCAACTTTAACTCGACTATCTGCAAGGAGATTCCTGCAGGCTTTGGGTTACATGGCCTCCTGCATCCTTCTCGTACCATATGCAAGACTACACATGAGGAAAATACAGTGGTACCTAAAAAGTGTATGGTCTCAGCATTGCCACAGTTTAGACATACTGATCTCCGTCCTGCCTTGTCTTCAAAAGGAATTCCTTTGGTGGTCCAAGGCATGTACTCTTAAAAAGGGAAACCCTTCTGTCTGCCTCCTGCCACTCATATTCTAACCATGGACGCCTCTGATTATGCTTGGGGAGCCCATTTTCAGGACAACTGTCTGCAGGGCCTTTGGACAAAGGATCAGAAGCACCTGCATATCAATTTAAAGGAAATATTAGCCATTCAGAAATCTCTGTTGGCCTACAGGAAACTTCTACAACCAGGACAACTACTGATACGGACAGACAACACCACAGTTATGTGGTACATAAACAAGCAAGGGGGACCTCATTCCTACCCCCTTTGCAGACTAGCCATAGATCTGTGGAACACAGCTCTAGCTTGCAATCTGGACCTTCAAGCTCAGTTTCTACCAGGAAAGCAAAACTTCCTGGCAGACAGTCTGAGCAGAAATCTTTCGGACCCACACGAGTGGATGCTGGACACTGAAATATTCAAGATGATAACAGCAGTCTGGGGATGTCTTCAAATAGACCTCTTTGCATCCCACCTCAATCATCAACTACAGATTTTTTGCACCAGGACTTTCCACGAACAGGCTTGGAAAGTGGATGCATGATCATTCAGTTGGAGAAACCTCTCGGGATATGCCTTTCCGCCTCTTCTTCTTCTTCCATGGGTATTATTAAAGATCAAACAGGACAAGCCCAAGATGATAATCTTGCTGGCTCCAAATTGGCCTCGACAGTTTTGGTACCCAACTCTGAAAAACCTTTGTCTGGAGCCCCCTTGGGTTTTACCACAGACTCCGAACCTTCTGTCCCAACACCAGGGTCAGGTTCTACACTCCCATGTCAGAACTCTCAGCCTGGCGGCCTGGTTAATCCAGGGTCTTTGATTCATTCTCTCCTACCCAAGCAGGTTATGGATGTCATTTTAGAAGCCAGACGTCCTAGCACTAGAAAATCTTATGCAGGAAAATGGAAAAGATTTTGTTCCTGGATGTAGGCTCAGGATTCTGATCCTCTTCTTCCTAACATTCCTTTGATTTTACTTTACCTGACAGACCTCTTACATAAGGGTCTCTCTTTCTCTTCCATTAAGATACATGCCTCTGCTATTTCTGCTCATTATAATACAGACCCTCCTATCTTTTCCCACCAGCTCATGAGACAGTTTTTCAGAGGAGCTAAGAACTTAAGGCCCCCTAGATCTCCTCCCATTCCTGCTTGGGATCTCAACTATGTTCTGGAAAAGCTCACCTTACCTCCTTTTGAGCCTGCTGCCACTTCTAACATCAAGTTTTTATCTTGGAAAACAGCCATCCTGTTAGCTCTGACCTCTGCCAGGAGAGTTTCAGAGTTGCAAGCTCTTATGGCTGTGGAACCTTATATTATTTTTCATCAAGACAGGGTGTCTTTAAGGACTTAATCCTACTTTCGTGCCTAAGGTGGTTTCCAAAGTGGCTTTAAATCAAACTATTCACTTGCCAACTTTTTTCCCCACTCCTCAAAATAAAGGGGAAAGGATCTTACATTCCTTGGATGTACACAGACAACTACGTTTTTACCTGGACAGAAAGAAGGACATCAGGAAATTGGAGCAATTGTTTGTTTCTTATGGTTCAAGTTCCCAAGGTAAAGCCATTTCAAAACAGACCATTTCTAAATGGATTGCTCATGGAATCAGATTTTGCTATTCACACCATGGAAAGCAAATCCCAGGGAGTATAAGGACTCATTCCACCAGAGCTGCTGCCACTTCCGCTGCCTTCCTCAGGGGAGTTCCTACCAAAGACATTTTGGAAGCTGCAACTTGGAGTTCAGTGCATACTTTTTCAAAGCACTACAATCTACCTCTGTACTCTAAGTCTAGGGCAGGCTTTGCTTCTGCAGTCTTGCAGGGCCTTTTAGCCGCCCCTTCTTTATGACCTCCTCCCTAACATTCTGCTTTGGGATTCTACCCTACAGTCATGACTGCAACAGTGAAACATAATGAACATAGTACAGTTGTGTACACTTACAATAAATGTAGATGTTCGAGTGTCTTCACTGTTGCAGTCTGGGTTTCCCTCCCTCCTGTCCCCTCTTATTTGTACTTTTGTGTGGTTCCTTTTTTCACCATTCTTCTGAGGTGTATTTGCAAAGGGTATGGGACCTTATTCATTTTGGGACTCCTGACATCTGGGGCAAGAAAAACTGGAGAACATGGCGTCAGCTGTCAGTTTTGTACTCCTGACGCTTTGACGTCAGGGAGCATGGCTGAACAGCCGACACCGGACCCAGACTTTGGGATTCTGGCCGACCGAGGACTGCCTGCCGGCAGGGGAGAACCCTACAGTCATGACTGCAACAGTGAAGACACTCGAACATCTACATTTATGGTAAGTGTACACAACTGTACTTTCTGATGCCATCCCTTACTGTGTTCTGAAATCTCTCACTTACCGCAGTTCCCACACCATTTCTGTTCTGTTCTTCCCTCTTGAGT
Source organism: Protopterus annectens (assembly GCF_019279795.1). Classification (NCBI taxonomy): domain Eukaryota; kingdom Metazoa; phylum Chordata; order Ceratodontiformes; family Protopteridae; genus Protopterus; species Protopterus annectens. The sequence continues at coordinate 588,847,700 of NC_056741.1, forward strand.
AATAGACTCTTGATACTAAGCTAATGGCTTTGATGTACTTCTCCTCCATATTGTCTCCTGGATACAGAGAAAGCCCAGCATTCTCAACATCATGTCATCCACTTCCAGGCTGATTCCTGCCAGTGAGCCTTTACTGAGTGTAGCAATCTTTAGTTTGTCAGATTGTTTTTTTAACCAGCTTCATTCAGTAGAGCTGTCCCAGGTAAACCAAGCTGGACAGCTGGACACCTGCTGGCCGGTAGCTTTTTGGCTCATGGCTACTGGGCTTTTTGTGGTTGACACACACACTGGCCAATAAAGACACATAGACCCTTCCCACCATTTGCATGTGTTGTTGGTGAAGGTTGTAGTAGACCGGTTCTTCAGCTTAGTCATGACTGACAAATATCCATGCCAGTTTATGGCAATATTAGTTAGTGACAAAATAGCTTAGAGATACTTTTTTGCACCATCATGTTAATAACCCTGACACAGCACTCAGGATATTATCCATGATGTTATGTAGTCCAATCTCGCCTTCATTCTTACCCTTGGGTTGACTCGGCCATACTCTAGCTCAAAGTCTTCAATTGGCTCGTGGCTAAGAGGTATCTCACCATGCAACAGGCCCATTCCGCAGATCTCGTTTGCTGCTCGTTACGCTTAGACGTGGTCTCGCTTTTGGCCATGGCTAAGTATACTTTTTTCTAAATTTGTGGCTATTTATTGCTCAAAAAAAGCTATTTTCATAGCTACCGTGTCTCTCTCTTGCTGGTTGTGTGGCCTTTTCGTTGGCCGTTTTTTGGTATCCCGTTTGCTCCCTTTCTTCCCACGGGCTAGGCCTGTTTCAGTTAGAGGACCTAGTCCTCCCCATTGTTTCCATGTGGTCTTTTTGTTTTGTGCCTCCTGTATACTTGTTAGCTTATTTAGTGTTTTGTCGTGTCTGGTAGTGGTGTTATCCTGCCTTTGTTTCCCTGGGCTAGGCCCGTTTAATTTAGAGGACCTAGTCCTCCCTGTAGTTTTTGTTCCCATCAGTTGCTAGGCCTTTTTTAGTTAGAGGCTCTAGTTTCCCACGTGGGTTTAGTTAGGTCTATTGTGTGTACTTGTTGTTTTGTACTTGTCCCTGTGTATGTACTCCTTTATTCAGCATGTCTAAGGATTCTAAGGAACACAGGCCTTCGGGCTTTAAAAAGTGTGTTGAATGCAACAACAAAATGTCTTTGACTGATGGGCACTCCGTGTGCGTGTACTGCTTGGGGGCTATTCACCTCCAAGAGTCCTGCTTGTTTTGTCATTCCTTCAGTCCCCGCGTGCTATAGGAGAAGAAGAACAAGCTCATTCTGAAAGGACTGCTTTAACACTCCTTCGAGGAAGACTTGGTTAAGTCTTCCAGTGCTATACCCTCTCCAGCTGAAAAGGACAAAAAGACTGCCAAGAAGCACACTCTGGCTCCTTCTGTTTCTTCGGAGCTGCCAGAGAAAGTTGCTAGAACAGCTTCTCCTTCTTCGGCACCATTGGCTTCGGTGTCGACAGAAGGTAGTGTATTGATTAGGTCTGTATCGGCTCCTAGCCTTTCGGTGCCAGTCACAGATTTTTTGGTTTGGAGCCGGTCTCCAGTTGTTCGACTGGGTTCTCCTTCACATAAGTCTCCCTCTGTAGGGAGATCCAGATCTCCAACTATATCCTCCAGGTCCTCGAGGACCCTTTCCGATGAGGACATTGATAGAGTGGTGAAGAAACTGCTTCAGTCATCGGTGCTGGCCAAATTGATTTCAGCTCCAACCTAGTCGGCTCTGGTGCCCATGGCCCCTTCATCATTTGTTGTTCCTCCTCCAAGCCTTTCTCCACCTTCAGAGCAAGAGATGTCGGTTCCGTCGGGTGCTGTTAGGTCTGTTCCAGTAGCTTTGCCTGGCCTCTCTGTTCCGATTTCTGCTCCGACCCTGTAGGCTCTGTCCGCAGGGTCAAGGGTTCACAGTTCCCCGGTCGGACTTGAGGGCTCGAATCAATCTTCTTCATTTCCAAGCCTTCCTCTTGATGCTTCTGCTCGGGTGAGCTTGGACCCGACATCTGCTTCGGACCTCATCTCCTCAGCGCCGAAGGCTACTACCATATCCTCTACGGTTAGTCGGCCTTTGCAGCCAGGGGGATCAGCCTTCGAGGTTATCAGAAGCATGCTGGCCAGGTCATCAGCTGCATCCTACGGCACCAATACTCTGCCCACTCCGGCACCAGTGTCAGTTTCGGATCACCCTCTATCCCTGGACAGCGGAGACCCAAAGCCTCAGGATACCTCCATGAGTGGTCCCCAACTTTCTGACTTCTCCCCAGAGTTTTTGCCGGAGGAGCCTGTCAGAAAGAGATTGTGTAAGAGGAAACACATTGACTCCCTGGATGAGTCTCTCACATTGGACACCGACCTGGAGGAGTCAGAGGGGTCCCCCAAGTCATCTTCTGAAGTTATCTCTTTTTCAGATATCCTTGAGATCTTGAAGCAGAGAGGTGGCTGGCCCTCCAAATACCCTTCTGATGAGGAGTCGGTGTTCCTGAAGGCTTTCGGGTCTCAACCTTCCGCCTCTTGGGTCTCTTCCCCCTTTCGATGAGCTACTAGATCTCCTCTGTCGAAAGGTATCGGAAACTCCTGACACTGTAGAACCAGTCCCTAGGAGACACAATAAGTTTTTGTCTGCTCCCACAGGCAAGGAATATCTGACAAAAGGTGTTCTAGTAGATGCCATGGTGATGGCAGCAGCCACCAAGAAGGAACTTGCTGAAACTTCATATACCATCTATCCACCTAACAAGGAGTCCCAGGCCATGGACAGGTATGGGAAGCATGTGTTTACCTCAGCAGCCTTTACTCTGTGGTCCCTGAACTACTTGATGCATTTTACAAGGCTCCAGAAAGATCTCCTAAAAGAGCTACAGGGTAACGTTTCTGATGCCGTGGCACAGAAGGTCAATGCACAGATGTCTACCCTAAATTCCCTTACCAACTCCTCCATGAGTCTGATCTCATATGCAGCCGACAGAGCAAGCAGGGCAGCAGGTTCCGTAGTCTCTCTTAGGAGACACTCCTGGATGCGCCTGTGTAATTTCGCGGAGGCCTTCAAGTCTAGGTTCACCAACGCCCCATTTGACGGTTCATCGTTATTCAGAACCAAGGTGAAGGACACTCTCACTAGGTGCGAGCAGGAAGGAAAAACCCTGTCTGCCGTGGGAGTCCATTTTTCCATGTCTTCTAGACCTTACCCCAAGGGCCAGAAGGAAGGGAAAATGTGGTTCAGGAAGTCAGAGTTTTTTTCAGGACGCACAAAGTGATTTCCCCTCCTGAGGCAGGGGAGGGGGTGGAAATTCAGGTAGACACCACCCTAGAGGCAGAGGAGGCCCGCGTAACCAGGGGGACCATGATTCCATTCACGGTTCTCCCTACCAGCGCTCCTGAAGGGAGGCCCAACTATGCGTCTCTGAAGCTGGTCAGGGGTCGCATTTCTTTATTCCCAGAAGCCTGGTAAGATGTCACCCAAGACGAGTGGGCATTAAAGATAATTTCCAGAGTTTATCATATTCCCTTCTCTTTTCCTCCCCCATCTACACTTCTGGCTAGGAGCCAGTCATTTTCAGTTTCGTGCTCTGCCCTTTGGTCTCACCACAGTCCCCAGGGTGTTCACCAAATGCATGGCAGTGGTAACGGCTCACTTGAGATGTCAGGGATTCCAAGTGTTTCCATACCTGGACGACTGGCTCCTTTCTGCCACCACCAGGCATCTACTGTTACAGACCAGGGATGCCACCATTACACTGTGCCAAAGGTTAGGAATTACTCTAAATTGGGAAAAATCTGCCTTGTTGCCCTCGCAGTGTGTCACTTTTATCGGTGCCAAACTAGATGCGGTGCTCATGAGGGCCTTCTTACCAGAAGAGAGAATCCAGGCTCCACAACAGCAGGTCTACGCCTTACTACCATTGAGGAAGGTCAAGGCAAAAGTGGTCCTCAAGTTATTAGGGACCATGGCTGCCATGAACATGCTAGTTCCCCTTGCCAGACTACAAATGAGGGTTCTTCAGTGGCTGCTTTTTGCCCAGTGGTCACTACAGTATCTTCCACTCTCCCATTTTATTCTGATTACAGATACATGCAAGCAGGATCTACGCTGGTAGCTTCAGGCCAGCAATCTCAACATGGGCAAGCCTTTTGTCCCATCTTCTCTAGTTGCCACGGTGACCACGGATGCCTCCCAGATCAGATGGGGGTGGGGCATTATCTCGGCAGGACAGTCCAAGGCTTTGGCAGGATCACGATACCCATTTGCATATCAGTGTCTTGGAGATGAGAGTAGTGCTATTAGCGCTGCAAGCACTTCAGAGCTTTCTCCCTCTAGGGACAATTGCAATCCAGTCAGACAACATGTCAAGTGGTATGGTATCTGAACAAGCCGGGAGGAACCAAATCATGCCCCCTTAGCAGAGAGGCACTTCGAGTTTGGCAGTGGGCGGTGTCTTCCCAATGCTTTCTAGTTGCAATGCATATACCGGAGAAGTCCAACGTGATTGCCGACAGGCTGAGCAGAGCTATCCTAATGCCTCATGAGTGGTCCCTGAATAAATATGTTGCGGAGAAGATATTCTGCAGATGGGGTCAGCCTTGCTGCGATCTATTTACCAGCCCCCTCAATGCCAAATGCAACGGCTACTTCACCCTTACCCCCCCCCCCCCTGGAGGGGGAGGCATCCAGGTGCGCTCTAGTTCACGATTGGCCCTCCGGTCTTCTCTATGCCTTTCCTTCTGATATCAAAGGTCATTCAGAAAGCACAGTCTTTGGGAAGTAAAATAGTAAAATGATCCTGATTGCCCCACACTGGCCTCATCAGATTTGGTTTCCCTTCCTTCAACCCTATCTAATGGTCAATCCCTGGATTCTGGACTCAGATCCAGATCTGCTGACTCATATGTCAGGACAGTTCCATTCCTCCATCCAGACCCTCAAGTTGACAGCTTGGCTGCTCCTGTTCCATCCCTAGTCAGGCTTCATGATTTTTCCCTGGAAGTGGTCCACATTCTGTTATTTTCCCCACAAGCCTTCTACCAGGAAGATTTATTGCAGTAAGTGGAAGAGATTCTCCATTTGGGCCCGTGAAAGACACATTGATCCTTATACATTGCCTATTTCGGCAATATTAGAATTTCTTTCTCAGCTGTTCAGTCAGGGGTCAGCTGCAGCAACCATCAAAGTGCAACTGGCAGCAATTTTTACCTTTCACGTTGCTAATGAGCCCAACCTTATGGCTCATAGGCTTTGTACGGCCTTTCTGAAAGGGACAATGTTACTCTGACCTCCAGTCTTTGATCCAGTAATGCCGTGGGACCCCAATTTTGTATTACAGAAGCTCACCTCGACTCCCTTTGAGCCCACAGCTACGTGTGACATTAAATTCTTGTCATGGAAGGCAGTATTCTTGATGGCCATAAATTCAGCTAGGCGGGTCTCTGAGCTAAAAGCTTTATCGATTAAGCCACCGTATTTGGTGTTTCATAAAGATAGGGTCTCCTTAAAAAACAATCCTTCCTTTATTCCAAAGGTTGCTTCTGTTGTCAATATCAACCAATCCATTGAGTTGCTTGTGTTTTTTCCTGAATTCTCTAACAAGACAGAATTCAAGTTTAACCAGCTAGATGTTCATAGACAATTGCATTTCTATTTACATAGGACAAAAGATTTCAAGAGATCAGATCAACTGTTTATCTCGTTTTCATACACTAGACTTGGGGTTCCTGTTTCTAAAGTAACCTTGTCTCGCTGGATTTCCAATAGCATCTCCTTTATATATGCTTCCAATGGCAAAGAATTACCCTTTAAAGTGAAGGCTCAGTCTACACGATCTGTGGCTACCTCAACTGCATTTAAGGCTAGGATGTCTATGGATGATATTTGTGCTGCAGCAACATGGGCTTCACCTCATACTTTTATTAGTCACTACAAATTAGATCTGGTCTCTAGAGGCAGATCTTCCTTTGGTTCCACAGTGCTCAAGAGTATTTTTCACTGAGCCACCCAAGGTCAAGATGCTAGGGACGCTGTCCCAAGGGTAAGAATGAAGGCGAAATTGGACTACATAACATCAAGAAGTTATGTACTCATCATAACGTTCGATGTATGTAGTCCATCTCGCCTTACATTCTTACTAACCCCCCTCCTACCCCTTCCTTGAGGACCTGGAGGTATAGTCTCTAGGTGTCTTCTCAGAGTGTGTGTGTGTGTGTGTGTGTGTGTGTGTGTGTGTGTGTGTGTGTGTGTGTGCGTGTGCGCGTGTGCGTGTGCGCGTGTGCGCGTGCGTGCGTGCGTGTGTGCGTGTGTGTGTGTGCGTGTGTGCGTGTGCGTGTGTGTGCGTGTGTGCGTGTGTGTGTGTGCGTGTGTGCGTGTGTGTGTGTGTGTGTGTGTGTGTGTGTGTGTGTGCGTGTGTGTGCGCACGCTTGCAGCAAACAAGGTCTGGGGAATGGGCCTGTTGCATGATGGCATACCTCTTAGCCACGAGCCAATTGAAGACTTTGAGCTACAGTATGGCCGAGTCAGAGCCGAGGTTCGGCTCCGAACCCAAGGGTAAGAATGTAAGGCGAGATGGACTACATACATCGAACGTTATGGTGAGTTCATAACTTCTTGTTTTGAATCAAGGACCCATATCTCATATATAGGTTTAACAAGTTTTGTTATGGACAAGTTCATTGACAAGTTCATTGAACTAATTAACATACTAATTATAAAAATATGTACACCTCCTAATGTGGAATAAAATATTCCTGGTCTGATGAAGTAATCATTGAAACCACTCACAATCTTCACCCTGTCACTACCCAAACTCTGTCTATTGCTACTTATTCGAAGATAAAGTAAAGATCAATCCATATTAGCATGTAAATCTCACTCCTAATATAAGTCTTATTTATCAGAAGCAAACTTCAAAAGAATAACTAAATTTTGTCACTATTAAATACGTAAAAAGTATTACCTAATAAAAAAGATGATCTTCCCATTAAAATTGTATTTCCATAAGTTAATCTTATCTGAGATGAGTATAAAGTCATACTCTGTAATCAGAGACTGATAAAACTATCTTATATTATTGCATTATGATACTCATCTTAACAATATATGCTTACTCGTAACACACATTCATAAATACAAAAACTAAAATTCCTAAAATCAATTAGCTCAGATGTTAGAGACAAAGATAACAGTATGTCAGTTAGATAATGTCAGATCTATAAACAAAATGACCCATGTATATAAAATAAAGCTAACCACTGTAATGACATAAAATAAACTTCTGTGAAGGTCATATGTATGCTAATAGATACTAAAGATTCCATATTTAAATATTATTTATGTGTATTCAATAATCATACCACTGCAATCTATACTATTAGTTATATTGCAATTTAAAGCTCATTACAAATGTAACAAAGGAAAAAATCTTTTAAGTTCTACTACCGTTTTAAAGATATATAAAACAATATTCAGCATCTAATTTACCATTCTTTCACTTTACAAAGCCACACTTGGAACATTTAAATGAATGTAAACTTTGAGTGCCTTTAAGATTATTTAACCAAATCCCAGATGACAACTGATTTTAAACATCTTAAATAGAGAGATGTAAAACATTTCAGTAAATTTCTAAAGAAAATATATTTATAGGTTCATAAGTTCATAGAAAAGTACTAGACTATAGGCCCTGGAGCCAATGCATGCCAAGCCCAATAGTGATCCCAGTCATCTAGCTTACCAGACGTTAGTTCCCTGTGCCCCTATCTAGCAATGCAATTGAAGCGATCCCTGGGGTGAATTTCTTGTTTCCCATCCACTCATCAAGATTTCTCTTGAAGAGGGCCAGTGAGGTGCTCTGCTTGACGTAAATTGGGAGTCTATTCCAGAGTATTGGAAGTCTCTGGGTTAGGAACCTATCCCTCCAGCAGGTTCTGTTTTAATGTGGTGATAAAGTTGAAGTCTTTGGAGTGAGAAGCATGGAGGAAAAGGGATTTTTTTCAGATGAAGCATGTCTAGCAAAGCTGGGTCAGACATGGCTCTGTATGTCAAGCAGAGATTGCCTCTAAGTAGGCGATATGAGATGGAGAAAAGTTTAATTTTTTTAAGTCTATCTGCATAAGGCACGCGTTTGAGTCCTAAGATCCTCTTAGTGAGGAATTTCTGTGGCCTCTCCAGTTGGAGGTGTCTAGTGAGGTACATGCCAAATGGGGCATTGTACTCTATAATGGGTCTGATGAGGGATGAGTAGAGAGAAACAATGACTTCTTTTTTGCTGTTTGAGAAACCTTTTGTGATGAGATGTGCCATGTAGAAGGACTTCCTAACTACAGTGGTGACGAGGTTGTCGAAAGAGAGGTTGCTATCTACCTGTATCCCTAGATCCCTTATAACACCTTCAGAGTTAAGTGGGTTCCCTTCGATATGGTAGTTTGTGGGCACCGTATTTTTCCTGACCGGTATGATGATGCATTTTTTGGTGTTGAGCGTAAGGCCATGGTTTTGGCACCAGTTGGTCTCCGTGAGACCTTTTTGTAGGATTTCCACATCAGCTTGAGAATCAATAATAGCTCCCAGTTTGCAGTCATCCACAAATTTGGTTAACTAGAGTCCCTTGGTGTTGGCTTGAACTTCAGAGAAGTAGATACCAAACAGGAGAGGACCCAGAACTGATCCTTGTGGGACTCCACTTATAACTGCCTAGTAGTCAGACTTGTCAGCTACTTTCACCGTGTGGGTTCCGTCAGTGAGCCAGTTGGCAACCCATCTATTGATATAAGGGTTAATGCCCAGATTAGTGAGCCTATCAATGATTCCAGAGTGTGGGATGGTGTCAAAGGCTTTGGCTAGATCAAGGTAGGCTGTGTGGACAGCCTTGCCTTCATCCTCCGATCTGGTGACCGCTTCGAAGAAGTCTATCAGATTGAGCAGATATGATGTACCTTTCACAAATCCAAACTGCATGGAGTCCAGGGTTTGAAGGTTCCCTATATCCTTATTTATAAGATCTGTAATAATATATTCCATAACCTTATAGATCAGGCTCATCAAGCTGATGGGGTGGTAGTTCCCAGGGTCAGCAGTCACACCGTATTTGTGGAGTGGGATGACTGTAGCAGTGTGCCATTCAGTGGGAACAAAGCCTGAACTGAGGCTGTAGTTGAACAGGGCACTCAGGTGTGGTGCAAGTTCTTTTTGTAAATCGTGTAGGACACAACCCGGTATATTATCTGGTCCCATGGAAGCTGTATTCTTAGCTTTGATCAGTGCAGTTTCTACTTGTGCATAATAGGGATCTCGTATTCCTTGAGTATGTAGATGGGCTCTTTAGGGGGTGATGGGGGAGTAAGGTTTGCACTGAGCCTGTCTGCCAAGATATTGGCAATATCAGTTGCTTTAGTATAAGTGGTGCCATTGTGCTGTAGCTCCAAGCAAATCTGTGTATTATTATGCAGATTCTTACCATAACTAAAGAAAGCCTTGTGGTTCTCCTTAGTATCTGTAGCAATGTTGCTTTCATAACTAGCTTTGGTGGATTTGATGAGGGTCTCAGTTTTTTACTGAGATTTCCAAGAGAATTTTTCCAGTCATCGGACACCTTTTCAGCAACAGTCTTTTTTCCTTCTGTTGTAGAGTTTGTTAATGGCAGGAGTCCACTATATTGGCTTCCTTTTTTAGAGGAGTGCATCTTGGTTCTATGTGGTATGACCCTATCTATGCAATTTTGTAAGTGCTCATACAGTGCCTTGGTGTATGATTCAACAGCCTTACTCCCATTCCCCATTTCTATGGATGATGTGAAGCTTGCCACTTCTGTCCTTAGAAGCTCAAACTTAGCTTTGGAGAAGTTTTTCACTGTGGTTTCCTTTTTGGGGGTGGGGATGGGATTTGAATATTAATGGTGATTAACTTGTGGTCAGATCTTACCAGGGAGGTGTCTATCATAGGAGTACAGCAGTGGTCCCCCATGTTTGTAATGACTAGGTCAAGAATGTGATTTCCCCTAGTGGGGATGAGGATGAGTTGGTCCAAGGCATTGGAGTTGATGAATTCCAGGAAACGTTGGGCAAAAGAGTTGGAGCAGGAGTAGTTGATGTCCTTCAAGGATGCATCTGCAGTCATAACATATGGGTTGTCCTGCCTCAGGCAGCCCTTCGGTCGGCCGGATTCCAAAGTCTGGGTCTGGCTTCGGCTGATGTCGCATCTTCCCCGACGTCATAGCTGCTGGGGTATAAAGGCATCAGCCGACGCCATTTTCCTCAGTCTTTCTTGCCGCTCGGTGCCCGAAGCAGAAGCTGTTCGCAAGTGCCGGTCGGTCAGATCCAGAGATTCAGCTACCGAAAACTTCTGAAAAGCTAAGTACCCCGTTGGGGACTCTTTCTTGCCTCAGCCAATGTCAGACAAAGTAAATAATTGTTTAACGTGTGGGAAACAAATACCTCATAAGGATTTCCATTCCTACTGCCTTCCTTGCTTAGGCCCAGACCACGACGTATCAGCTTGTTTAGCCTGTGCCTCCTTCAACCGACGGACTCTTAGAAGTCGGTCAGAGTTTGCGGAAGAGTTTTTTGGCTCCGCTTTTGCATATAAAATGCCGTCGGAGACTCCGACTACGCATTTAGCCAAAAAACGCAAGGAAAAGGACCGACACTCGCGGCCCGCAGTTTCGGCTGAAACCGCGGTTAGGCCTACCTCGAGTGTCTCGGTTTCAGCTGAAACCGAGGCCTCGGTTCTTCCTTCTGCCGAAAGCATACCTCCGACAACCGTGGCCAGCGTGGCCCCGGCCGAGTCGGCTACAGAAATCCCTACCGAAGAAGCTAGTGCACAAGATTTGTCCGACACTATTCCTTTGGACATTTCCACTCCTGCACGTGGGGCAGCTAGGCCCCCTGCTTCTATGTCTATTAAGGCTTTCTCCAGGGCTAAAGCAGCTAAAATTGCTAAAGCATTGCCTGCAAAATCTACCTCTCAGAGGCCTTCCTCAAGCTCCCAGATGCTCAGTCTTGCTGAGGACCTTATTTCTCTGATTAGAGGTTCCCAACCTCACCCAGACAGGGCCTCCCATCCTCCTCCTGACAAAAGGCCCAGGACTGAACCCCCTGAACCTCTCTCCTCTGACTACTCCTCCGATGGATCTGATTTGTCAAACCATCAGGAAGGGCCATACTCACCTTATGAGGATTCTGATGCAGAAGACTCTATCCCTTCTGCTTCCCCTCCAGTGGAATTTTCATTTGGGGAAACTTTACACTCTATGAGGGAACACTTTCAATGGCAGGGTCAAGATTTCTCTGATTCTAGAAAAAGACTAAGGACTTTCTTACACTTGCCACAGCATAGGCCTTTAGCCATACCACCTGTGCTAACTGTAGTTGATGATGCATATAATGATGTCAGCTCTGCTCCTGACTCACTTCCCCTGGCCCCTGCCAAACCTGACAGATACTACAGGGTTCCTGATTCCCATTTCCACTTGTATAAAGCCCATGCTGCAGACCCAGAAACTATTTCTCAGGGCCCGAAAGATGTTGCAGCTGCCACTGCTAAAAACCCACTACCCTCTGAAAGGGAGTCTAGAGCATTAGAGAGATGGGGAAAAAAGGTTTACACCTCTGCTACTCTTTCTGCCAGGGCTTTGAACTGTCAATTCCATATGATACAGTACCAGGAATATTTGCTAGATCAGCTGAATAAAAAGCTTTCTTCTTCTGAACCTTTAGACTGTAAGGCCCTTCAAGATTTGGTACACAATTCTCAGCAGGTCAGTAACCACTTCTTAAAATGTGGCTATGATGCACTGGAAGCTTCATTTAGATCCGCTATGACTGGGGCAGTAATTCGTAGACATGCCTGGCTAAAAGAGCAATCCTTGCCGGACCATGTCAAGGCTAAACTCCTAGATGCTCCAATGGAGAAACAAAGTTTATTTGGCTCCCCTGCACAGGAGATTCTAAAGAAAGTGGAAGAAAAAGCAAAATCTGTGCAAACGGTTAAGGAATTTCTGCAGGTCCAACCTCCGAGGTTCAGCAGAAACTGGCCTTCAAAGAATTGGTCCTTTCCAGACACCTCCAAGGTACAGAGGGACAGGAATAGACGCCCAAGAGGCAGGGGTCAATCAAAGGGTGCCTACAGGGGTCGCCAGTGGCAACCTGCCAACGAAAGGAGTACTGCCACAGCTGCAACTACAACCACTTCCACAGGACAAACGCAATGACTTGACTCTGATTCCGCCTACAAGAGAACAGCTGGAAGCACCCTTGGGCGGAAAATTGGCTTTATTCTCAAAAAACTGGCATTGCATTACAAAAGACAAATGGATATTGCAAACAATAGACAAAGGCTACAGGTTTCATTTCCACACTTTACCAAGAAGGAGCGGAATGCCAAACCTACCACCAAACCAGAAGCCAGAGGCTTTAAGACAAATCAACCATTTACTTCAGATGAAAGCAATAGAAAGGGTACCATCTCGGGAACAAGGTCAAGGCTTTTACTCCAGACTATTCCTTGTACCAAGAAAAGAAACCCAATGGAGGCCTATTCTCGACTTGTCCGCACTAAACACATATCTCATTGTGCCAAAATTCAAAATGCTGACCCTACAGCAGCTTCTTCCCATGTTGGGCAAGGAGTCTTGGCTGGTGACTCTAGATCTCAAGGAGGCATACCTGCACGTCCCTATACGACCAGATTGCAGAAGACACCTCAGATTTCTTGCAGGATCAGAGCATTATCAATTCTCAGCATTGCCCTTTGGCTTATCTACTGCGCCCAGAGTATTCACAAAATGCCTGGCATCAGTAATTGCACATTGCAGGCTTCAGGGAATTCAAATTTACCCATACCTGGATGACTGCCTAATACAAGCTGAGAACAGGACACGACTTATAAAGGATTTGGCCTATGTCATACACCTGTTACAGGCCTTGGGATACACAGTCAACATCCAGAAGTCAAGACTAGTGCCATCCCAAAGGATAACCTTTTTGGGTGTGGATTTGGACACAATAACTCAGATGGCTTTTCTCACAGAAGAAAAACAAAAGCAACTACCAGTCTACTTCATGGCTTTGACAAGACAAACTCAGCTCACTGCAAGGAAAGTCCTGCAGGCCCTGGGTTACATGGCATCTTGCATAATCTTGATCCCACATGCCAGGCTGCATATGAGGAAATTACAATGGTACCTAAGGAATGTATGGTCTCAACACAGGCACAGTCTAGAAACCATGATTCCAATCATTCCCTGCTTGAAAAAGGAATTCCTGTGGTGGGCTCAGGCCTGCCAAGCCAACAGAGGGTTGCCTTTCAACAAACCACAACCAAGGCAAACCATCACCACGGACGCCTCAGACCTAGGATGGGGAGCACACATAGAAGACAAGTGCATCCAAGGCCTATGGACTCCAGACCAGCTAAATTTGCACATAAACCTAAAGGAGATGCTGGCAGTGAAGCATGCAATCGAGGCATTCAAATCATTCCTCCAGCAAGGTCATCTGCTGATAAGGATAGACAATATCACAGTCATGTGGTACATAAACAAACAGGGAGGCACGCATTCCTATCCTCTATGCCGGATGGCAATGGATCTGTGGAACCTAGCCCTGAATCTCAACATTCAACTACAGGCCAAATTCGTTCCAGGAAAAGAGAATTCACTAGCAGACAGCTTAAGCAGAACTACCACGGATGCTCACGAATGGATGCTGCATCCAGACATGTTCAAAATCATAACAAACAAATGGGGAATGCCAGAGATAGACCTGTTCGCCTCCCCACTCAACAATCAACTGAAGAAATTCTGCTCAAGAGTATACCACCCACAAGCCTGGAAGGTGGACTCCTTCTCTTTCAACTGGAATGCCCTAGCACTGTATGCTTTTCCACCACTCCCATTGATGTACAGAGTACTACTGAAGATCAGAGAGGAGCAGCCAAAGGTGATACTGATAGCTCCGGACTGGCCAAGGCAACACTGGTATCCACTACTGAGAAGCATGTCTCGGACGAAGCCATGGCCTCTACCCCTATGGCCTCTACTTCTAACGCAGAACAACTTCAAGACACTGCATCCAAACTTGAAAACACTGCAGCTGACTGCCTGGAAAATTGCCTAAAACAAAACCAAACTGTCTTATCTCAGAGGGTCAAGGACATAATTCTGGAGGCCCGTAGACCCTCCACAAGAAAGACATATTCAGCCAAATGGAAGAGATTCCTCATTTGGAGCGCTTCAAAGGGTTCAAATGTCACACTGGCAAACCTAGCACACATCCTAGAATACTTAGCAGAACTGTACCACAATGGCCTGTCCTACTCCTCCATTAAGATTCATGCTTCAGCAATTTCAGCAGAATACAACATGGATCCTCCTATCTTCTCTCACCCTCTCCTCAGACAATTTTTAAGAGGGATCAAAAATGTAAAACCTCCAAGAAAACCCTCTCTTCCTGCATGGGATCTCAACTTTGTGCTGGAAAAATTAACACTACCTCTTTTTGAACCAGCACCATCAGCAGACTTACAGTTCTTATCTTGGAAAACTGCTTTCCTTCTAGCAATCACTTCAGCAAGAAGAGTATCCGAGTTACAGGCACTGATGGCAGTGCAGCCTTTCCTTATTTTTCACCAGGACAGAGTGTCTCTGAGAACCAATCCTACTTTCATGCCAAAGGTGGTATCCAGGGTATCCTTGAACCAAGCTATTCATTTGCCTACGTTCTTCCCTAACCCACAGAACAGGGGGGAAAAACTACTGCACACCTTGGTTGTACACAGACAACTGCGCTACTATCTGGACAGAACTAAGACCAGCAGAAAAACTGACCATCTTCTAGTAGCATATGCAACTGGAGTGCAAGGAAAAGCAATTTCCAAACAGACCATCTCTAAATGGATAGGAAATTGCATTTGATTCTGCTATTCTTTTCATGGAAAGACAGCTCCTGAAAATATCAGGCCTCACTCCACAAGAGCCACAGCCACCACTACAGCTTTCCTACGAGGGGTGGCTACCAAGGACATTTTAGAAGCTGCTACTTGGAGCTCCGTGCATACATTTGCCAAGCATTACAATCTACCTTTATACTCCAGATCCCGAGCAGGTTTTGCAACTGCAGTTTTACAGGGGATCATAACTACACCATCCTTATCTTAGTACCTCCTCCCCCAGTTTGGCTATGGTATTCTACCCATATGTTATGACTGCAGATGCATCCTTGAAGGACATAGTACAGTTTTGTACCTACCATAAATGTAGATGTCCGATAGGTATGCATCTGCAGTCAGGATTGCCCACCCGCCTTCCCTTCTGTGGTATTCCTAGGGTGCTTACCCCTCTTTCAGCTAGCTGGGGGAATCTATAATGGTGTATTTGTTTGCATGTATACATATATTTATATATATATATTGTTTATTCTGTTTGGAATTTGCAACTGTTATCCAAATTTAGCCTTCCTAGAGGGCACCTGGCATCTGGGGCAAGAAACACTGAGGAAAATGGCGTTGGCTGATGCCTTTATACCCCAGCAGCTATGACGTCGGGGAAGATGCAACATCAGCCGAAGCCAGACCCAGACTTTGGAATCCGGCGACCGAAGGGATGCCTGAGGCAGGACAAACCCATATGTTATGACTGCAGATGCATACCTATCGGACATCTACATTTATGGTAGGTACAAAACTGTACTTTCCAACTAATGGAGGAGTAGTTGAAATCTCCCAATATAAGGGTATTAGGCTGGACCTTGATGTTTTCCAGATGTCCAGGAATGCAGATTGGGAGTCCTGGGACATTGTGGGGGATCTGTAGCAGGCTACAACATGGACTGCAGTTTTGTCCAGTGTTAACGGTACCTGAAGTATTTCTGATGCATTATGTTGGGCAACAAGTCTGGAGGTGTGTGCATCTTTAATGAAGGTGGATACACCTCCACCTTTGGGAGTTTGGTCATCACATCCCTTAGGGCTTTGCTCCAGATTTGGGGGCCAAAAGGTGTGATATGCATTGTAGCCTGGTAGCACAGGGGTGCTCTCAAGAGCCTTAAACCAGGTCTCTGTCACTGCACAGATGTCGATGTTCTCCAGTTTGAGGAGGGACTGGAGCGAGTGCATTTTGAGGTTTCGGCTTCTAGCACAGAGTAGCATAACCCTTAGGATGCATTTGCTAGTAGATGTTATGGTGGTAAATTTGTCTTCAGGGCTTTGCCCAAAAAAGGCACTAGAAGGGTGGCAAGGGCCTTGGCCAGTATCCAGAATCCCAGGGGTGACAGATGCAGGCTGCTCTAGAAAAGCATAGAGGTCTCTCTATCATGTTATCCCAAGCAGACAGATACTGGATCCTCTTTGAATGACACCAGTAACATAGCCAATTGTTGAAGTCAATCATTTTTCTGCTTGTACTGTGGTATAATTCTTGGTGACAGTAAGATGCTACTCAGTGCTAGGGTCATACCTGTCTGGGCTACAAGATCAGAGAGCTCCTCCATGTCTCTTTTCATGTAGTCCAGGGAGGTACGTCTTAGGTCATTCACACTAACATGTACAATGACGGAGTTATATTTGTACGTGCTGTGGAGAGACCCAAGTGCATGCGTTATGTGGCAAATCCTGGCATCCGACAGGCAGCTGACCATGACTTTCTAATTATTTAGCCTAGTGAGTGGGACGTCAGTGCCTTACAATTGAGTCACCTATTACTAATGTGTTTGGTACATTCTGCCTTAGGGGCTTAGCTTGAGTGGCACACTGTGTGGGCTATGTGTCTTGTGGGTTATGTTTGGATGAGATGGTTGCTTGCATTTGGGCGTTGGAGGTCTCTGTTGTCTGGGCAGATTGTTTGAGAGTCTCTGCGAAAGTGGTTGTGTGTTTTGTGTTACTATGTGATAATGGTGGTGTGCGAACAGGGGAGCTATGTGTTCTCTGTGATGTGATATGTGTGTGTTGACCTTCTCCTCCTGACTGGTTGACCCAGTCTTGGATTGAGAGAGTGAAGCCTTAAGTTTGGGTGTGTACTTGCATCTCTCACAAGTGGATGTGTTTGGAGGTAGGAGCAGAGGGTTGTCTGTGTACATAAGGCAATTGCTACATTGCCTCAGGATGCCCAGGTTCACCAGGTTAACGGGAGAAAGCATCAAGAACTGACCTTTGGACATGACTGGAAAAGTAATCAGCTTTTTAAGTACTGAGTTATTTATGCTTAGATTTAAGTACTGAAGCTTTTTGTTTCCTTTATGGAAAGTTTAGTGCTAGTAGCAGTGGGTGAGATTGCAATGTTCTGAGCAAGTGTTGGATTTAAAGGTCTAATTTGAGTGCTCAGAGATAAAAGTTACCAAGGTCTAAGGGAAGATTTGAAGAGCAGACTTTAAGGCACTGGTGATGGTTCACCTTAGCTTAGCGGCGCTGCCCATTGTGCATACCCGTGCAAACATGTTTTTTTAAACAGAAAGATGAAAGGGGTAGAAATAGCCCAAAATGCCCAATAAATATACAATTTCTGAGCTGAAACCACTCCTCTAGCAACAGATAGACTGCTCAGAGCTTACCACTCCCACTGATAAGCAGAGAAGCTTCCTTCTGTCTCTGCAAGGTCTGAGCAATACGGAAACCACAATACAGTCCTGAAATCAGCAAATCTGAAATCTGGACTATTCTAGTTACAGAAAGGCAGGAAATGAGCAAGGAGATAGAATTTTTTTTTTTCAAAAATACAAACAGAACTGCAAAATTACCATTTAAAGCAGAAAAATGGCTAGCACACTTGAGTGTGTAGCCTACAACAGTAATGCAGTTGACTTTAACTTACAATGAGCAAATAAAGTGCAAACAACAATACTTAACAAAATACAGTTAAAATAAGTAGCAAGGCTAATAAAACGGCTAGAATAAAGTGTGGTAAGCAAAATATGTGCATAAGAAGCAAAACGGAGGTACTTAAATCACTGAGAGTCTCTCTTTTCTCTCTCTGTTTCTGTAGAACTCTGCAGGATGCCCAGACAGGATCTTGCTGACGTTAAACAAGTGCAAAAAACACGCAAACACGTTTTTTTAAACAGAAAGATGAAAGGGGTAGAAATAGCCTAAAATGGCCAGTAAAAATACAATTTCTGAGCTGAAACTGCTCGTCTAGTGACAGGCTCCTCAGAGCTTACCACTCCCACTGATAATTAGAGAAGCTTCCTTCTATCTTAATAAGGTCTGGGCAACATAGAAACCACAATGCAGTTCTGAAATCAGCAAATCTGAAATCTGGACTATTTTAGTTACAGAAAGCCCACGAGCAAGGAGACAGATTTTTTTTTTTTTTTTTTTCAAAAATACAGCAGTTAGAACTGCAAAAACACTATTTAAGGCAAAAAAATGGCTAGCACACTTGAGTGTGTAGCGTACAACAGTAATACAGTTGAATTTAACTTAAAACGAGCAAATAAAGTGCAAACAACAATACTTAACAAAATACAGTTAAAATAAGTAGCAAGGCTAATAAAACGGCTAGAATAAAGTGTGGTAAGCAAAAAATAAGCATAAGAAGCAAAACAGGGGTACTGAAATCACCGAAAGTCTCTCTTTTCTCTCTCTGTTGCTGGAACTCTGCAGGATGCTCAGACAGGATCTTGCTGAGGCTTTGAAACAGTGGTACACAAACTTGGATGTTGTTTTCCTCTGCATTATCATAAAAGAGCTATATTTCAGTGATTGATTTCATGAAATCATATGACTTGTATTATGCTGTACTCATTTAACATCTTTCAGTGATTGATTTCATGAAATCATATGACTTGTATTATGCTGTACTCATTTAACATCTTTAAGATGTGTATATTATCAAAATCACTTTAAATGAGTATACATCAGTTAACATTCATTCTGTGTACTGTTGTAAAGATTATACTTGAAATAAACTAATCACATTATAAAAGTTAATACACATTTCTGAAAAACAAGTCTGAAAGCAGTATTAATGAGAATGTTGAAAATAGTCATATCATTGCAAACACTGGAGATGTCTGCTTTCTGGATATTAAAACTATCACTGTTTCCTTTTGGATGTAACAGTGCAGTAAAATATCTAAACAGCAAATCAAAAGGTTATAGAATGATATAAATAACATTTAATATAATTCACCTTATTTACATTCCATTTATTTGTCCCAGCATTGTAATCCGAGCATTTGCTATTTCAAAATAATCTTGAATGTTATACTGGACTTTTTATAGCAATTAAGTGCCACAGATGTGTATTTTCTGTTCACACTTTCTGATTTATAAAATGAATAGAAAGAAGATTTTAAACAAAAAATACAGTTTTTTATGTTTTTACAAAAAAAAAAAAAAGAAAGAAAAAAAAAGTCACAATTACGTCATACAAGCTTATGCAAGTTTTTTCATTTATTTACTGCATCTCTCTTGTCCGTCATATGATTCCATCTGAAGTATTTCCTGTAATATGGGTTCAAAGATCAAACTCTTCTTCCCGATGTAGCCTCACTTCCATATCGTCACTGTGGACTTTGGGTTAATAGTTTTCACCTTGCAATTGTTCTAAAGTTAAAGTTTTGTTAAAAGCTGCATGTGAGTGGGAAATATGAAAATTCCTGTTTTAAGCAAAAGAAAGCTCGTGATTGTATCAGTCAAGCTGTACTTAAAAAAAGTTACTAACAGACTTATTTAAATGAGCAAAAAATTAAAGTTTCAGTGTAAAACATTCATTTATAACTTACTAAGCATTTATATTTCACATTAACCCCCTTCCACCATCATAATCAAATCACAAAATTATTAATTAGTACTGTAATAAAAAGGACAGGAGAAAAAGGAAAGAAAAGAAAAAGAGAGAGAGAGAGAGAAAAGCATTATAATAAATGTAATATCAGCTAATATAACTTACATAAATAGCATGTATTTAAACTCTAGCATTATAGAGTGGCCACAGTGATGCAATGGTTAGCATTGCCACCTCACAGCAAGAGGTTTTCCACTTTGATTCTTGTCTGGGGTGCCTTCTGTGTGGAGGCTGCATGTCCTCCCTGCAGTCGAGTGAGTCTCCTCCTGGTGCTGTGGTTTCCTCCCACATCCCAAAGACATGATGTAGGTGGATTGGACACTCTAAATTGTTCCTAGGTGTGTATGTGTGTGCCTTCAGTGGAAGTTTGGGCACCAGGCTGGCAATTTGACACACTAAAACTCCACTGCCAGTCATTCTGTAGACTGTTGTTCCACTGTGGTGACCCTTAACGAGAAAAGCTGAATGAAGAAGAAGAAACTCTGGCATTATAATATAATTAAAGCCTACTTTTAAGTTTAGAACATTCCAGTTAACCTAAGTAACCTAAAACCTTGATAATCTCATTTATCAAGAAGTTAAATAGATAGACTACTACTTAAACAAAGTCATTTAAAATGCACTAATCTTCACTACTGTAAAACCCAATATGATTTAAAGTAAGTCCGTAAAATTTAAGAAAAGAAGTAACTATTTATATTATTACATGATGTATTTTGATAAATGAAAAGGTATTACTTTAATTTGTGCCATTCCTCAGAGGATGATTAAAACAGTATTTCAAGACAATAGCACAACATAATAAACAGAATAAAGTTATTATTTTTCTTTAAACTTTTTACTGATTTTTTTTCTTTAGTAGTCCATCCATTTTTAGTTGCTTGTCTTTTTAAACTAGTTAAGGACCAGTCCATTTCTTTGGATGTGTGTAAAAGTTTATTTTTTTTTTGTGTGTGTGAAGTCTAGAGCTTCTTCAAGTATGTTAAATATTTTTTGTCCTTCAGGGAGAAAAAAAATCTTGACTTTTGTAGAGAAGATAAGTGGAGATTTGATGTTTGATTTCTTTAGATTATTAATTAAAGGAATGCAGGCTTTTCTTTTAGAAATCACTGAAGAAATATAATCAATGTCAAATCTGACGTTGTTTCCATTTATTTTTATTAGAGAACTTGGCCAAGCTGTTTTTAATACCAAGTCTATATCTTGAGTTGAAATAAATTTGACAATTATAGATCTTGGTGTGGATGGATTGTTTATTGAAGAAATATTTGAGAGAAATCTATGCCTATGTCTCTATGCCAGAAGAAAGTATTTCAGGCAGATTTAAAGTTTTTGGTCACCAGTTATTTAGAAATTGTACCATGTTGTTATCTTCTTTTTTTGGTAAACCATATATTCTAATATTATTCCTCCTAGACCTACTTTCCATATATTTTACTTTTTCCAGAAGTAAAGTGTTTTCTTTTAAGATAAATCGGTTTTCATTTTCAGTTAGCTTTCGATCCAAGTCATAGGTTCATACTAAGCTATCTGCCCTAGGGCATTTATAAGCCTATCCAGAATGTGTTTGGCTTTCGCCACCCATTTTAAATTTATTTTGCTATGCCCTTTTTCGAGGTTAGTATACTGTGCCTCTGTCTAACAGTGACACAGAAGTGATACCCGGGGTAAACCTACGATCTCCCATCCACTCATCAAGATTCCTCTTGAAGAGAGTCAATGAGGGACTCTGCCTAACCTGGACTGGGATTTTATTCCAGAGTGAAGGGAGCCTCTGGGTTATGAATCTGTCCCTCCAGCATGTCCTATTTATTTCAGTGCTGAGGTTCAAGTCTCTCGAGCGCGTAGCTCGATGGGATTTGGATATTCTGAGGTGCAGCATGTCCATTAATTCCGGGTTGGACATGGCTTTATATGTCAGGCACAGATCGCCTCTGAACAGGCGGTATGCCACTGAGTAGAGCTGGAGTTTCTTTAACCGGGCAGCATATGGCATCTGTTTGAGCCCTTTGATCCTCTTGGTGAGGTACTTTTGGGGTCTTTCCAGTTGCTGCAGGTGTCTGGTAAGGTACATCCCAAAAGGGGCATTATACTCAATTATGGGCCTGATGAGGGATGAGTAAAGAGGCACGATGACCTTCCCTGATCTAGATGTGAATCCCTTCATGATTAGGTGGGCTATATAAAATGTTTTTCTAACCACTTTGGCCACGTGGTTGTCAAATGAGAGATTGCCATCAACTTGGGTCCCCATGTCCCTAATTACTTCTTCTGTACTTAATGGATTACCACCTATGTGGTAATTTGTGGGCACTTTGTTTTTGCCAAAGGGGATGACTATACACTTTTTGGCATTAAGCTTGAGGCCATGGCTCTGGCACCAGTTGTCTGTTTCTATGAGGTCCTTTTGGAGGATGCTTGTGTCGGCTGGAGAGTCGATTATGGCGCCCAGTTTGCAGTCATCTGCGAACTTGGTCAGCCACAGTCCTTCCGTGTTGGCCTGTACCTCCGAGAAATATATACCAAACAAGAGAGGTCCCAGGACTGAGCCTTGTGGGACACCACTTGTAACTGGTTTGGAGTCTGACATGGCTCCAGCAATTCTAACCATTTGAGTTCTGTCCTTGAGCCAGTTTGCAATCCATCTAGTGACATAGGGGTTTATATTTAAGCTGGTGAGCTTATCTATAATGCCCGAGTGAGGTATTGTATCGAAGGCTTTTGCGAGGTCCAGGTAGGCTATGTGGACCACCTTCCCCTCGTCAATGGCCTTGGTGACTGTTTCAAAGAAATCAACCAGGTTTAAGAGGCAGGATCTGCCCTTAACAAAGCCGAACTGGGTAGGATCCAGTGTCTGTAGGTCCCCAATATCTTTATATATGAGGTCTGTGATGATCCTTTCCATAGCTTTGTAGACCAAGCTAGTCAGGCTTATGGGGCGATAGTTTCCAGGATCCGTTTGAGGCACCACTTTTATGGAGAGGGACCACTGTTGCTGTACGCCACTCTTTGGGCACATATCCTGTAGTAAGACTGAGATTGAACAGTAGTTTTATGTTTGGGTTTAGCTGTTGTTGGAGTTCATGTAGGACGCAGCCCGGGACACCGTCTGGTCCGATTGATGCTGTGTTTTTTGCTTTGGGGAGGGCGGCTCTTACCTGAGCATCTGAGATGTCAGGGGGGGCAGCACTGAACCTGTCAGCTAGGATGTTGGCAATGTCTGTGGGTTCAGTGTATTTTTTGTCATTTTGGACTAATTCTGAGCATATCTGGGAATTACCACCCAGGCTCCTAACATAACTAAAGAAAGCCTTGTGATTATCCTTAGTGTCATGTGCAATTTTTCTCTCTAAGCTGGCCTTAGACAATTTTATGAGTGCCAGTAGTTTTTTTGCTAATACTGATCAGTGATGCCTTCCCTTTTTGGGATTTTGCTCTATCATTTAGTAGCTTCCTCCTTCTATTGTATAGTTTGTTTATGGCTGGGGTCCACCAGACAGGACATCTGCCTTTGGAGGATTGGGTCTTGGTTTTATTTGAGATCGCATGATCCTTGCATTCCTGAAGGTGTTCATAGAATGCGTTTATAAAGGATTCTGCGGTCTGGGCCGTATTTTCCACAGGCCCGGGGACTTTGAAGGATTCCACCTCGGTTTTGAGGAGTGTGAAATTTGCTTTAGAGAAGTTTTTCACTGTGGTTTTCTGGGCAGAGGGTGGGGTCAGGATGTGAATATCCAGTGAGATTAGTTTATGGTCTGATCTTACCAGTGAGGGATGCACTTCTGGTCTGGAGCATAGAGTCCCCATGTTGGTGATGATCAGGTCCAGTATGTTTTCCCCTCTTGTGGGAGTGGTAACAAGTTGTTCCATAGCATTTGAGTTTATAAATTCTAGGAACCTTTGGGCTAGGGTGTTGGAGCTAGAGTAATGCTCCCAGTCTATGTTTGGGTAGTTAAGGTCGCCCAATATAATGGTGTTTGGAGAGACCTTCATATTTTCCAGTGTTCTCAGGAAGGCCGAGTGGGGTTCCTGGGTTTGGGAGGGTGGTCTGTAGCAGGCTATAAACTGGAAGGCAGTTTTACCCACTGTTAGTTGCACATGGATAGTCTCTGATGCTTCGTGCTTTGCCACCAACCTGGAGGTGTGGGTATCTTTGATGAATATCGATACTCCCTCTCCTTTTGCGGTTTGGTCCAAGTTTTGGGGCCGAAAAGCATGGTATGAGGTATAACCTGGTAGTGCTGGGGTGCTCTCGGGAGCCTTGAACCAGGTTTCTGTTACTGCACAGATATCGATTTTCTCCATGCTAAGGAGAGTTTTGAGTGTGTGCATCTTGAGGTTTAGACTTCTGGCGTTGAGTAGCATTACTCTTAGTTTCTTATCCCTTGTGATACCTATGGAGGTGGGTTTGTCTTTTCAGCCTTGCCTAAAAAAGGCACTATGGGGGTAGCAAGAGCCTTTGCCAATATCCGAAAACCCAGGGGTGACAGTTGCAAGCCGTCCCTAGCGAAGCAGCGTGGCTTGTCGAGCATATCATCCCAAGCTGACAGGCATTGGATCCCCTTTAAATGACACCAGTACTTAAGCCAATTGTTGAAATTGATCATCTTGTCTTCATATTGTGGCATCATTCTTGGTGAGGGTAAGATGCTACTCAAGGTCAGGGTCATACCGGCCTGGGCTACATGCTCAGAGAGCTCCTTTATGTCTCTTTTCATGTAGTCCAGGGAGGTACATCTCAGATCATTCACACCAGCATAGACAATGACTGAGTCATATTTGTACTTGTCTTGGAGTGACCTGAGTGCTTGTGTTATGTGGCGGGTCCTAGCGCCCGACAGGCTGCTCACCGTGACCCTCTCCTTGTTCAGCCTGGTGAGCGGGACGTCAGTGTGCCTGACGATAGTCACCTATTACAAGTGTATCAGGTGTGTTGTTTAGTCTTAAGGGCTGTGACTGTTCGGCACACTGGCTTTGTGAGATATGTGTTGCACGTGTTTTGTTTTGGGGTAGCGGTTGCTTGGGTGTCTGCTTTGGAGGTCTCTGCTGCTTAGATAGATCTTTATTTAGAGCCTCCGAGTATGTTTTTGTGTGATTATGTGTTTGGTTTGCTGTCCGTAGTAGGTCTATGTGAGACTGGAATTGTAGTGAGTGTGGTTTCCTTCTCCTCCTGACTGGTTATGCCAGTACTGAGTTGAGAGAGCTTAGCCTCCAGTTTGGCTATATGGTTGCATCTTTCACATGTTGGAATTTGTTGGGAGGAGGAGAGGGTTGTCTGTGTACATGAGGCAGTTGTAACATTGCCTCAAGATTCCCAGATTCACCAGCTGGACCGGAGAGGAGATTGACAACTGACCTTTGGACATGCTAGAATAATATTGGGAATTCCTTAATAATTGAAAACAAGGGCCAGTGGGGAGTGAGGGTATAGTGCTTTTAATTTTTAGTGCTGACTTGTATAATTGCTTTAGCGCGCAAGTGCCAGGTAACTTAAGTGCAATGTGTTACAGGTAACTTAAATGCAAAAACGACAAACAGTAACTTTCATTTACTGTTTCTTCTATAAATGAGATTTGAGCTGATTGTTTGTTAATAACTTAATTTAGTAAATCTAGTTGTTTCTTGCAGTCCTGCTTTATAGTATCCATTTTGCTCTCAAGCTTATCCATTTTTAACTGAAAGATCTTGAATACTTGTAAGAATAGATTGTAATTCTTTCTTCAGCATACTTTCATGAGAAGAAGCTTTACAGTGGATCATTACTGGATCTGACTAGAAAACTTCTGGCAGGATTAAGACTTAGAAAAATCACAAAAAATAGACTTTTCTACTTGGTATTATCACAGGACTAATTCTTGATGAATAAAATTACTCATAAAGATGTTCTTCATTCCACATTGCTGCAGTCCTAACTATTGGGTAGTCCGCTGTCCAGTCGGCCCGAATACCAAAGTATATGGCTGACGTCGGTCAGGGCGCATTAGACTGACGTCAGTACGTCAGGGTACTAATGCGCATGACCGACGTCATATCCTCAGTCTTTTTTGCCGCATGGTCCGATGCAGAAGCAGTTTTGCGAGTGCAGGTTGGCGTTCTGAAATTTTCTGAAGTCGGAGTTTCAGACCGAATCAAAGTTGGCTAAGTACCCCGTTGGGGAACATTTTGGTTTTTTCTTGCCTCAGTATTTAACCGGATGTCAGAAAAAGTGAATAACTGTATTTCTTGTGGGAAACAGATACCTCATAGGGATTACCATACCTTGTGTATACCTTGTTTAGGGCCTGAGCACGACGTTGTTGGATGCCGCTCTTGTGCTAGGTTTAATAAACGCACTATTAAGAGAAGGTTAGACTGTGCCAGGTTAGTGTTTGGGAAGCGTTGCAATTATAAAATGCCGTCGGATGCTCCGACGCCCGCTTCGATCAAAAGCGCAAGGACAAAACAGCGAAGCCTAGGGTTGATGAACCGGCAGTCCCGGACGTCGGTTCTTTAGAAGGCTCAGTGGAGCCAGAGGTTTTGCCAGGAGTTTCTTTGGAGTCTCAGGCAGAGACTTCACTGTTACAGGATGTGCCTTCTCAGGAGGTAGGCCAGGCTGAGGGGGCTTCTCAGGTAACTGTTCTTCCCTCTCTTCCCAAGGTAGTTAGAGCCTCTCCTTCTGTTTCCAAAACTTCTTTGAGAGGTAGGCCAAGTTTAGCTTCAGTGGGGGTTTCTCCTAGCACTTCAGGTTCTGTGCCTAAGAAACATATGCTTAAAATGGCAGAAGATTTGATTACTATGATTAGAGGTTCTATGCCCCCTCCTGATAAGAGGCCTAGGGTAGAACCTGAGTTTGAGAGTTTTGAACAGTGTTCAGAGGCTTCTGAGTCTTCTGGAAGATTTGCAGGAGTATCCTCCTTATTCTGATTCTGATGTGGATGATTCCACTCCTACAGCTTCTCCTCCTGAGGATTTCTCATTTTCAGAGACTCTGCATTCCATGAGGGAGCACTTTAAATGGGAAGGCCAGGATTACTCTGATTCCAGGAAAAGGCTTAGGGAATTCTTGTTTTTACCCCAGCATAGGCCCTTAGCTATACCTCCTGTGTTGAATGTGGTGGAAGATGTTTTGCAGAGGCTTCCCTGAATCCTGATTCTTTGCCTCCTGCTCCTGTTAAACCTGATAGGTACTATAGGGTGCCTGAAGCTCATAAGTATCTTTTAAGAGTCCTAGGGCAGACCCGGAAACTGTTTCTCAGGGACCTAAAGGTGTTAAGGCCTCTGTGGTTAAAAACCCTGTTCCCACTGATAAAGAGGCAAGGGCTTTGGATAGATGGGGAAAGAAAGTGTATACTTCTTCCACTTTAGCCATGAGGGCGTTGAATTGTCAGTTTCACATGCTAAAATATCAAAATTATCTCCTTTCACAATTGAAATCTAAGGTGGATGCTTTGGCGGAAGGTATTGAGTGTAAAGAGTTGCTGGATTTAGTTCATGTGTCTGAACAAGTGGGTAAGCATTCTTTGCAATGTGGTTTTGATGCTGTACAGGCCTCCTCGAGGGTGGCTGCCACTAGTTCTGTTCTTCGCAGGCATGCCTGGTTGAGGGATCAGAATTTAGCTGAGCATGTTAAGACAAGGATTTTGGATGCTCCTTTACAGTCTGATGTGTTGTTTGGTTCGCCTGTGGAAGCAGTTTTAAAGAAAATGGAGGACAAAGCTAAGTCTATGCAAACTGTTAAAGATTTTTGCAGGTGCAGCCACCGAAGTTTAGTAGAAATTGGCCTACTAAGGGATGGACATATCCTGCTTATGATTCCCAGTCTAGGGGTAGGTCTAGACGTGGTAGGGGCAGAGCTCAAGGTTCTTTTAGGCCTAGAACAGGAGTTCACCTGCTCAGACTTCTGGTGAGGGCAGGGGTCAGTCCTTTCGTAAACAGACCCAATGACCTGCCTTTTCAGCTGCCAGTAGATTCTCGTCTGGCAGCTCCTTTGGGAGGAAGACTGTCTCTTTTCAAAGAAAATTGGGATTTAATTACTCAAGACAGATGGGTGTTGGATATCATTCACCACGGTTACAGGTTTTATTTCCATACATTGCCCCCTTTCAAAGGCATGCCAGACGTTCCTCCTCCACAAAGGAAAGAGGCTCACAAGCAAATTTCTCTGTTACTCCAAATAGGGGCCATTCAGCCAGTCCCCGTATCAGAAAGGGGCCTAGGATTTTATTCTCGCCTGTTCCTAGTACCAAAGAAGGGGAACACGTGGAGGCCGATTTTGGATTTATCTATCCTCAACACTTATCTGGACATTCCCAAGTTCAAGATGTTGACGTTACAACAGCTTTTACCTCTGCTGGGCAAGGATCACTGGATGGTAACTTTAGATCTCAAGGAAGCTTACCTTCATGTGCCTATAAGACTAATTTGCAGGAAGTATCTGCGTTTTCGAGCTGGAAATTCTCATTATCAGTTCTCTGCATTGCCCTTTGGCTTATCTACTGCGCCCAGAGTATTCACAAAGGTTCTGGCTCCAGTGATAGCTTACTTCAGGCTAAAAGGAATTCAAATCTATCCTTACTTGGACGACTGCCTGATTCTGGCTCAAGAAAAGGAAGACCTTCTACAGCATCTGGAATATGTTATAGCAGTGCTAAGATGCCTAGGGTATTCTGTGAACGAAATAAAGTCCAGTCTAGTACCCTCTCAAGACATGTGCTTTCTGGGTGTGAGACTGAATACAGCAGCCCAGATGGCCTTTTTAACCCCGGACAAACAAAAGAGTCTATCCCTTTACTTCCATCAACTATCTCATCAGTCCGTGCTGACTGCAAGGACAGTCCTTCAAGCATTAGGGTTCATGGCATCTTGTATTCTGGTGCTTCCCAATGCCAAACTGCATATGAGGAAGCTGCAATGGTATCTCAAAATGTATGGACACAGCACTGCCAGGATTTGGACACTGTCATTCAAATAATACCTTGCCTTCAAAAGAATTTTTGTGGTGGGCTCAGGAATGTCACCTAAACAAGGGACTCTCTGTGACCTGGCCAGAGGCGAGTCAGATTTTAACGACAGATGCCTCGGACATTGCTTGGGGAGCTCATCTAAATGGAAAGTGGATACAAGACAAGTGGCCTGCCAGACTACAGCATCTACATATCAACATGAAGGAGATGTTAGCAGTCCAGTTTGCATTAATGGCTTTCAAGGAGTTACTTCTTCCAGGGCAGGTGTTGATTCTAACAGACAACACAACTGTCATGTGGTACATCAACAAACAAGGGGAACACATTCTTATCCTCTATGCAGGCAAGCAATGATTTTATGGGAGACTGCGCTCAGCTTGCAACTAACTCTTCAGGCAAGGTTTCTGCCGGGAGCACAGAACTCCTTAGCAGATGTGTTAAGCAGACAAATCATGGATCCCCACGAGTGGAAACTGGATCTTCATGTATTTCAGAAATTGACAGTGTCATGGGGAACTCCAGACATAGATCTGTTCGCTTCTCCACTAAACCACCAGCTGCCAAAGTTTTGCACAAAGGGGTTTCATCACACAGCTTGGAAAGTGGATGCTCTTTCTTTCAGTTGGAAAAATCTTCATGTGTATGCCTTTCCACCTCTGCCTCTTCTTCCAAAGGTGCTCTTAAAGGTCAGACAAGACAAGCCAAGGATGATTTTAATAGCTCCAGACTGGCCTCGGCAACACTGGTACCCACTACTAAGGAGTCTGGTAAGGAAGCCTCCATGGCCTTTACCTTTGATTCCACATCTGTTATCTCAGAAGGACGGTCATCTGCTCAATGTCAAGCTTCACTCTCTTCATCTGACAGCCTGGCATATTCTGTGTTGAAACACAGCAGGTCTCAACTTCCTCAACAAGTTTTAAATGTGATTATGGAAGCTAGAAGACCTAGTACAAGGAAAGTGTACGCAGAAAAATGGAAGAGATTTTTATTTTGGAGTACAGCAAAGAATTTGGAGATTTCTGAGCCTAATTTGAGTGTGGCTCTTCAATATCTTACTGAGTTATTGGACAAAGGTTTGTCCTTCTCTTCCATTAAGATTCATGCTGCAGCAATTTCAGCTCACTATGATTGTGACCCACCATTGTTTTCGCATCCTTTGTTCAAGCAGTTTCTTAGAGGGGCAAAGAATATAAGACCCCCACGAGAGCTCCTACTCCTGCTTGGGATCTCAATTTTGTGTTGGAAAAACTTACTCTACAACCTTTTGAGCCTCGGCTACTGCTGAATTGAAATACTTGTCATGGAAGACTGCTTTTCTGTTGGCTATTACTTCTGCAAGAAGGGTGTCTGAGTTGCAGGCCCTTATGGCAGTAGAGCCCTTTTTGATTTTTCATAAGGATAGGGTATCATTACGTACTAATCCTTCCTTTATGCCTAAGGTGGTTTCTAGTGTGGCTTTAAACCAAACTATTCATTTGCCTACTTTTTATGCAGACCCCCAAAATAAAGGGGAGAAGATTTTGCACACTTTAGATGTACACAGGCAATTGCGTTATTATTTAAGCAGGACTAAGGCTTTTAAGCAGTCTCAGCAGTTGTTTGTTTCTTTTGCTTTGAGTTCGCAGGGCAAGCCTGTGTCAAAACAAACTATTTCTAGGTGGATTGGGTTTTGCATTGCATTTTGTTATTCCCATCATGGCAAGGAGATTCCAGCTGGGATTAGGCCTCATTCCACTAGGGCTACTGCCACTTCAACAGCATTTCTAAGGGGGGTGGCAACTAAGGATATTTTGGAGGCAGCTACTTGGAGTTCAGTGCATACTTTCTCTAAGCATTATCACCTTCCTCTCTACTCTAAGTCTAGGGCTGGTTTTGCCACAGCTATTTTGCAAGGCATGTTGTCAGCTCCTGCTTCTTTATGATTTGCCAGCCTCCCTTACCTCTGCTTTGGGATTCTACCCAATAGTTAGGACTGCAGCAATGTGGAATGAAGAACATAGTACAGTTTTGTACCTACCATAAATGTGGATGTTCGAGGATCCACATTGCTGCAGTCCAATTTACCCTCCCTCCTTCCCCTCTGTGTTTAGGGGTGGTTGTGTAGGTGAGGTTATATGCTGATATTTTTGTATATATTGTACATATTTTTGGTGCAGGTATATTGGGCCTTGTCTTTTTAGGGTCTTCTGACATCTGGGGCAAGAAAAGACTGAGGATATGACGTCGGTCATGCGCATTAGTACCCTGACGTACTGACGTCAGTCTAATGCGCCCTGACCGAAACAAGCAGAACAAAATTGTTATGCTGCTAGCTGCTCACCATCTTGGCCACTCCCCCTGTCAGTAGAGTTTTCTGATGTTTGTGAGAGTGCTAGTTATGTGTAGTAAGTGTACTGTCTAGGTCAGTGATTTTAAATGTGAAGTCCAGAAATCTGCCAAATCTGATGCCAGACTTTTGTGGGATATTATTCAGTGTAATCATTACTCTTTTGTTACCCCTTTGGCCCTACCTTTATAAAGGAACCTTTTAGAAAGGAAATTGATTTTGCCTTTGCATCTTTTAATTTGCCTGTTAATTCTTGTCAAAAAGATTTTTTTTCTCTTTTTTTTTTTTTCCTGACCACATTGCCTTATTATTGTACTTTGGTGTTGCTGCTCATTTAAAGTCTGATTTCTCAATAATGGATTTTTTTATGATTTCGTTCTTGCTGAATATTTTTGTTTTGATAGACTTTGTTGTGATCACGTGGTATGTACCTTTTTATTACTTGTAATTGCAGTAATTGGATGCTTTTAAGTTTATTTTTTTTTACGGAATGGTCTGTATGTTAAAAGACTGAGGATATGGCACGGGGATTTTGGGGAACATTCTCGCCTTTTTTTTTTCTTTACATGCTCATTCAGAATGTTATGATTTTGCTGCTCATCAGCAGAGGGGCTGTGACTTGTGTGTTTTTTCTGTGTTTAAAGAGGTTGTGGCAAACTTTTAATTGACAGTAGTTTTATACCATTGGGAAGACGAGACCTTTTTATCCTTTGCTCTGAGGTTCTGCAAAGCATTTGGATAACTTCAAGTTGGGTTTCTATGACTTGGACAGCAACAAGGCTAGTGAAATACATGATTTGCCATTTGTGGTCTACTCTTATTTGTTTGAAAAGTTTCAGGATCTTGATTTGTCTATTACTGCCCTAATAAATGTTTCTTCTTACTTTGGGGGTTACTGTTATCGAAATTAAAATGTTTTAAATGTTGTTAACAAATGCAGTTCTCCAGGTCCAGGCAGGGTTTATTATCGTTTTTGTTCACATTTATTGGATGCCCAGTCATCTATGCTTAGCCGTGCCTTTACTGGATGGTTAGTCTGGTCTCATTCTGTTACTTCTAACTGTATGACAGTTAATACACTCATCAAGTGAAAAGGGTGACATTTTAGATTTGTCTAATTGGAGACTTGTTACAGTGAACAAGGATTGCAGGCTATTGGTTCATTTTGTTCTTCATATGGCTTCTTTCTCCTTTTGTTGTTGTCTTCTGAAATTGCATTATTTAGATGCTAAAATGACAGTATATGAATTCATCTGTTTAATTTTGGGAATGTGTTGCAGAAACTGATCTTAGACATGAGGGTTTGGTACATTTAGTGCAAACTTATGTAAGGATATATTTCTATATTACATGGAATTTGTTATAATATATTGTCTGGGATTTTTAGGTTATTTAGTTTGTTGGTTGTATGAGGTAATAAGGTGCACATGATTTTGTATGCCTATCCTCTTGTTCATGATTTCCTGAGAGGTGACTATCTATTTTGCACTTAGCATGCAAAGGTGGCACTTTGTGTTGTCTATCTTATCCATTAAAGCTGAGTCATGATTTTTGCCCTACTCCATTCTTTTTGTGATGCAAATGATTTGTTGTTGGTTTCAATGTGTTCATCCTCTATGCCTGAAATAGTTTTTGCTCACCATTCTGAAGTCTTACAATTTGGTCTTTAAATAAATACTCTGAAAAATTGTTGTAGCCCGCTTACTTTTTTTTTCATATTACTACTTCCATGGACCTTGTTTTTGTAGTGAGTATTACATACAGGGTGTTTGTCACTAAGGAATTGTTTGGTAAAATTGAATACTATTTTGAATAAATGGCTTTGCTATTAAATGTCTTTTTGTAAAAAGGTTTACTTGCTCAAGTCTATCTTACTGAATCAGGTCACTCTTCACTAAAGTTTATTTATTCCTGGTGCATTTGAAAACTGGAGTGTTGAAGACTTGTCAAGACCTATCAAGACTTAATCCCATCAAGAAAGTTGCTTTGTACAAGACATTTAAATTTAGAAGACTTCAGTTGCTTCAGGCAGTTCCGTTTTGCTTTTCTATGTAGATTTCTTTTCTTGGCTTGGTCTTATAAATTGCCATTTGTGTGTCCATTGTTTGGCTACTCACTTTTTAATAAATTAAATAATTAATTTATTTATGAAGTTAGTTATTGTACAAGTGGTTGGCTACTAACAGGTGGAAACCTTCTTTCCAGCCAGGTGACTTTTATGAGTTGTATAGAAAATTTGTTAAATTGAAACTTGTTTACATGTGGTTGTTTCAAACAGGTGCTTGCCTGTTTGTTAAATCACTTATGTCTTTTTGTCAGCAGGGCTTATCAACCATTTATTACTCTTCTTTTCTGCAGGATTCTGCTTTTTAAGTAAGCACTCCAGTTTATGGGAATTTATATGGTGATCAGCAGATGAGTACCTACCTGTTAAAGGGATGATGAAGTACAAGCATCATTCAGATAGATTTTGTGCATATTCCTTTTGTTCTGCTGAAGTGTCTTGGCAGCATATTGTGTAGCATATCCCTGATTTCTTTTCTTTTGGTGCTGTTGGTGCACCAGTGTGACTTGCCTCATTTGCATGAAGTTAATGCTGATGTTGTTCAGGTTACTTTGTTTCTTGTTCTTCTTCTTCTTTACATTCTATGTCTGATCCTTATGTTTTTGTATACTGCAGTGTATATGACAATAAAGATATTCTTTTCTATAAAACATCTTGGATTTTAAAAATAATTTCCAGACATGAGTTCATTTAGGTTACATTCTGATATTTAATTTGTAGCTTTTAATTATGTACTGAATAAATAAACAAACAAAAAATACTCTTCTGGTAAGTGCCATGGGGAATCCTTAACAAAGAGCGCAACTGCTAACATGCTGATGTGAACACTTCATGTTTTCTGTGAAGGATAGCACCTCAGGAGTATAGTACCCCACTTATGGTGCACTACATTGTTAAATATAAAATCCTAGTGCTTGGTGTGACAGGGAAGACCCACAGTCATACAATGTTTGTGTTAAAGAAAAGTACACTAACCACTGAACTAATCACTGGAAGGGCATCTGGCTGCTATAGCCTGTGCTTATGCTAGCTTAGTACTTGGGTGGTAGGAGATGGAGATCTTACTCACTTTAAAGAATTATTTCAAAATAATCTATTACAAACATTTTGTTAATGATTTATTCTTCATTATTAGTAAACAAGGTTTTGATTAACTTGAGTTTTTACAAAGTTGCAATGAATAGTTTGTTTTTTGAAGTTCACTTTCAGAGGCATTGGACAGAAAGTATGTTTTTTAGATGTAGAACTTAATTGGGAAGATAAGGAAGGCGCATTTTTAGTAATATGTGTAGAAAGAGTAGATTTTCTAATATTTATCTTCATTTCCGGAGCAACCATCCCTACTACATAAAGAAAAAATATTCCAGGGGTCAGTACATCAGAGCTTCTCGGAAGGTTAGTAGGCAAGAAGATTTTGAGGTGGAAATTAATTTTATTACAGCCTTGTGTAGGGAAAGAGGTTATAATGATGATTTCTTGAAAATGACAGCTGATGAGGTTAAAGTTAAAAGATATACACATTTTACCCCTATATTACTTTGCAGTTTTATCAAAATAAAAAAAGATAACTATAATACAGTAGAAAACAATTGCCTGGGGTCTGGTGGCCAGAGAATGTCACCCAGATGCTGTCTAGATATGACAGCTGATAGCATAATTATTAGAAACATTATAAAAAAAACAACTGGAAAGTTATAGTAGGAAGTTATAATCTTGGTAACATTTTAGGAGAGGAGCCTAGTCTTGCGTATAAGAAGAGTAACAGCATCAAAATGATACCAGAGAACGATGACACCAAAATCCATCGACAAGGTACTCTTAAAGCTAAAGAGACTTTCAAATGCAACAACTGTAGCATTTGCAGGTTTATTTATGAGGGGTCATATATTGCCTTTGAACATTTATCATGCACCATAAAAATTCCTGGAAGGTTTACCTGCAATGCTAAGGGGTTAATATTTATATTGCTATGTGCTCAGGGTGCTCTTGGTTTTACTTAGGTATGACCACTAGAACTTTGAGCAAAAAAGTAAAGGAACACTTATATGCGAAAACTAAGATGGTAAAAATGCGTCGTACAAGCATTCAACAATGTGTTTGCTATATAAAAAAAATATTTTTGCTGTCTTAGAAGAGATCAATGAGGACAAGAGGGGTGGAAATTATAAAAGTCTAGTATAAAAAAGGGGGACTGAGTGGCAGATCAGGTTAGCTGCTGACCTGCCACCCGATCTGAATGATGCTATTAATATAAAGTACTTTTTGGTTGACAGGAAACTGACCATTTAAGGAAATGCTAGTTATGATGAAATGATTTTAATTCAGCTGTTTAACAAGACTGTGTGTATGATTGGTTGTTTTAACTGATTATTTTATTATAAAAATGTTTGGAACTGTAGACGTTTGATTTCTGATGAAGTCTTTGGATGAAGTGACAAACATTAACCAAGATGAAAGGTGGTTTGGTTGAGGTCTTTTGGTGCATTCAGTGTTTTTGTTTTTTGGTGGTTTTGTTATTGTAATACACTGTTCCTCAGGTTTTTCCAGTTTTTAGAGGAATTGTATTAACTACTGAACAGGAGATGAAAACTTTGATTCTAGGAAGTGAACCTCCAACATTACGTGCAGTTGTTACTGCCACTAGACCAACAAAGAATCTCTGGGCATTTAAGGGTAAAAGGTATTGTTTTCTTTCTTCCAGAAATGCTACAGTATATGCACAAATAAGGAAGATCTGAAAAATGGGTTAAACTGGTAACTTAGTGCAAGCTTAAAGTAGTAACATGCCTGTCACTTTACGAAAACAGTGCCTAGCTACATAGCTCAAATGTTTTACTTATGATCATTTACAGAATCAGTGCTCCCACCTGCTCTTTGGTTTTGCTAGTCATTTTATTGAGAAATTATGTAGAAGCCATGCCTTTGTTAGTCAGATGTAAGCACCCCCCCGGACATTGTTTAGAAGAAAATAATTGATGCAGATAGTATGGAACAAATATTGGAGTCTATATTATCTTTTAAATGTGCTCGCACAGTATGTGGCCTTGGCAGAAGCATCCAAAAGCAGTTGCCATTAAAGCCCCATATACAATATTCGACATATTGGTGAAGTTAGTAAGTGCCAAAAAACCAAGAAAACCGAAAAACTACTAAAAATCAAAAGAAAAACGAGTTGAATGGTAGGAGAAAGCTGAAATAAACAAATACGAGTAACGTAATGCTAAAGCAACTAAAAACTTTAATATGGTAAGCGCTTTCAGTGGTAAAAATATTCCACCTTCTTCAGACCCAGAACAACATAAAACTGATGCTTATATAGCTTGTAGTTAATTATCAATTAGTCATTCAATCAACCAATAAAAATAAAACCAGATAAAAGTACAATATTTAAACAGTATGAAACCTGCTCTAAAATGTTACAATGTTAAGTACATAATACTCAATTTATAAATAACATTAAATATATATGTATAACATGTGTAAATGTTATACTAAAACATCACATTTTAAAAAGCTACTAGGGCAAAACTGAAAATGTATAATATGTGATAATGACATAAATTTACTGTAAGAACTAAGATATTTAACTAAATATAGACACATAAAAAATATATAGTAATATGTAAAAAATAAATAATTAATTGCATGCTGGTTAAAGACTAAAATCTGATCATAATAATACTGAATATATGACCAAAAAAGTCCATAAAAATGTGTGAGATAGATTTAAGGAGACTATCAGATAATGATACACATGTTAGATTAACGCACACTAACATTATTTCTGAGGACAAACAATACATCGACTTGATACACAATTGTGGTATTAGAGTTATGAAGCCGGACAAGGGAGGGGGCATGGTGTTTATGAATCAGTCTAACTACATTAGTAAGATGCGTGAACACATGGATTCTGAGGTATATACCCCTGCTAGTTTACATCAGGTTAATACTGCACACAGGCACATTAGAACTGCTTTTGACGATTTATTTCTGGAAGGGTGTATTGATATAGACACCTTTCAGTATCTTTCCATGGCAGCACCTAGAATTCCTAGTATTTTTGGGACTCCAAAACTACACAAGGATATCAGGAACCCCCCTTTTAGACCCATTGTTGATGGTAGGGGTTCGATTACTTTTGCTTGTGCTACATTGGTAGATAGTATTCTTAAACCACTTATTAACCAGGAGTTACAAATATGTCGTGATTCATGGAGTTTCCTGGATAATATTAGCAACTTGGAGTATAAGGACAACAACATTTTTGTTACGATCGATGTAAAAGATTTATACACAATCATCCCCCACCAATTGGGTATAGAATGGGTGAGAGAATTTATGTTTTCCAAGAATGTAGAGCATGATAAAATATGTCTGGTTGAAACACTTTTGGATCTGATTCTTTCTAATAACTATATTATGTTTGACAAGAATATATTTTTACAAAACAAAGGGGTAGCCATGGGGTCCCCATGTGGTGCCAGTTTCGCCAACAGTGTCATGGCATATTGGGAACATAATTTTTTGTTCCCTGATAGCGTTTTTCAGGAAAATGTACTATGGTACACCAGATACCAAGACGACATGTGTCTGGTATGGCAAGGTGACATCAAACTGATCGAAGGATTTATACAACATATTACCAACAAAACCAATTTTCTTGAATTCACTTATCAAGTAGGTAGGGGTAGATAGCATAACATATCTTGATGTACAACTGATTAATGACAGGTATAACAAGCAGTATAAAGCTACCATTTATAGGAAACCTACCTACTCCAATGCCTTCCTGCACTATACTAGAGTACATCCATATCACCAGAAAAGGGCAGTTGTTAAAGGCCAGTTGGTGAGAGCTGAACGGATGGTTACTGAAGATGTTGACTTTGACTTAGAATGTAACAAGATGAAGTCCATGTTCACAAGTAGGGGGTATCCTATCAAATTATTTTTAGAAACACTTACAGAAGTTAAAGATAA
Source organism: Protopterus annectens (assembly GCF_019279795.1). Classification (NCBI taxonomy): domain Eukaryota; kingdom Metazoa; phylum Chordata; order Ceratodontiformes; family Protopteridae; genus Protopterus; species Protopterus annectens. The sequence goes on from NC_056741.1 coordinate 588,885,822, forward strand.
GAGATCCACAGGTTGGTTTACATCTATTTTAACTAGTAGAGCATATAAGGATGGTATTACTACCAATACTAATCTAATTACACGACAGCATGACAAAAACGATGACAGTGTCACGTTATTACATTTCAGTTTCCTATCTACTTTTTCAGCTGACACGGCAAGAGTCAAAGAGATTTTTATAAAAAATTGGGCATTAATTTTGGAAGAACCGTCCACTTGTACTAAGCTAGGTATCAGACCCCGCTTCACTTTTAGAAGGGGTTTTAACCTTAAAAATCTGTTGGAAAGGCATAAGAATGAGCATCTAGGTACGAACAAGCGGGTACATAAATGTATGCGTAAATGTGGGCATTGCACACAGTGTAAACACATTCAAGTGACTACTGACATCAGTATTAATAACAAACACTACACAATAAATGGCTCCTTTAATTGTGAGTCCAAAGCTGTAGTATATGCAGCTTGCTGTCAGGTTTGTCCCTCATTTTATATAGGTAAGACCGAGCGGAAACTAAAACAAAGAATATACGAGCATTGTTATGCTGTTAGTAAAGGTGATGTTAACAATGCTCTTGCTCGGCATATTTTACAATTTCCAACACATGAGTTTTTATTTTTGGTTGTACACCAAACACTTTTTGACCCGAGAGGGGGGCCTTGGCAACTTTTATTAGAACAAAATGAGTTGTATTGGCAAATCAAAACGGCTGCATACATTTTCAATGGTTTAAATGAATTTGTGTCTATTAAAAGCGTGTTAAAATTAAAAGCTTTAAATAGATAACATATTAATTTTGCATAAAAGATTTCGAATTTGATACTGTACCTTTTTGTTGATTAAGTTTGAAACATAGTAACATTTACACAGTTTTATATATATAAAAATATGGACTTTGTTTTTGGTCATATATTCAGTATTATTATGATCAGATTTTAGTCTTTAACCAGCATGCAATTAATAATTTATTTTTTACATATTACTGTATATTTTTTATGTGTCTATATTTAGCTAAATATCTTAGTTCTTACAGTAAATTTGTCATTATCACATATTATACATTTTCAGTTTTGCCCTAGTAGCTTTTTAAAATGTGATTTTTTAGTATAACATTTACACATGTTATACATATATATTTAATGTTATTTATAAATTGAGTATTATGTACTTAACATTGTAACATTTTAGAGCAGGTTTCATACTGTTTAAATATTGTACTTTTATCTGGTTTTATTTTTATTGGTTGATTGAATGACTAATTGATAATTAACTACAAGCTATATAAGCATCAGTTTTATGTTCTGGGTCTGAAGAAGGTGGAATATTTTTACCACTGAAAGCGCTTACCATATTAAAGTTTTTAGTTGCTTTTACATTACGTTACTCGTATTTGCTTATTTCAGCTTTCTCCTACCATTCAACTCGTTTTTCTTTTGATTTTAAGTTAGTAAGTACCATCATCATGCCTCCCTACTCGACTGTGTTCAGGTTTTCTTAAGAAGCTGATTTCTTTCTTGGACCTTCATAATAGCAGTTCTCAACTGTGGTATAACATTAACAGATGTCATTTAAATTGCTGCAAGTAAGTTTCAACTTCTCACTGAATGCTAGAGTCCTGGAAATTATAATAAAATGCAACAATTATGTTGTGGATCTGAAGCCATGTCTTATCAGCAAAATATTCATTGATTCAGGCCTATTATGCCACTGTTATATCTGGCTTTGTTTTCAGAGGGTACTTCAACATTCAGTTTCAAAACAGGGGGTCAGTATAGCTGTACAGCTAAGATGATTGAAATTGTGGCCTAATATGAGTCTGTGAGAAACCTCTTTGCTTAATCCTGCAAGGCAGTTTTGTATTTCCCTTCAGTATTTTTAACCTTTCTTTTAGACAATGTTTTCTAAGAGCATAAGTAATAAAATGAAGGGGTAATTTTAATAAGGGATAGATGAAGGAATTATCAGATGATGGTGAATAAACAGAAACGAAGTACTTAAAAGTCAATTAAAGTTAAAAATACTTTTTTTAACATGTAAACCACCAGTAGCATGGTGATTGGAACTCCTGGGTTAGCAAATGTTATAAAAGCAAGCTATGCTGGCTACTGGTACAGAATTATCGTACATGCCTGCACCATTGGTGACCCAAGATCATTTAAAGTATTCCATCTCTGTTTTACTGTCACCTTATGCACCACGAAATGTGGTGCTTCCAGCTCCTCCTCTGATTTCTTCTTATTGGTGCCAGTTTTACTGTGCTAAGTTTAAAGTACAATCTTTCATAAAACAATAAATTTCCCAATGCGATGTCACTGATGTGTTCATTGAACTTTACCATCAGTAATGTCAGTATGGGTGTGTGTGACTGCGTTCATCAATGCACCCCACACTATCCCACAACTGATGTTGGACAGGAATTCAGTAAAATTATGTGGGATATTATTCATAATAAAAAGTTTGCAAAACTTTTTATTAAGAAACTACTGCATAATTTTGGTAAGATGCGGTAGAAAATACATCTCGGCAATTAACAAAGTGCTGCAATTTATGTTAATGACTGTCAGGTAAAGGACTGGCCAGGAGAGGTCAGGTGTCTGTTGTTTTATTTTTGGTGTGAGGAGGTACAGAATGTAACAGAATTTATCCCAGCTTGGGTTGCAGTAACTTGTAAGGCACTACAGAAAAAAAGAAAGCCTTATGATTCATTTAGCTTTATGTGGGTATGAAGATATCCCAACATACTGGTCACCTGGGAACATTACAAGGTGGATGATCTTGGAAACACAAAGAGTAAGTTTAGGTTGCATGTACAAAAATCCCTTTTCAGTGCCTTGACATGACACCATAACTCACGATATCTGTTGTCCAGTCATGCCCTGATGATGATGATGTTGGATTAAGGTCTCCACCTTCAAGGTGGCTCCATTCTGGGTTTTGAAGGTAAGCAAGAGGATTCATTAGAGTGGAAGGCAGGGTTCTGGTAGTGTCAGATGGATGGCTGCTTAAGGAGCCAAAAACCTTTTGGATGTCAGTTATATTTTCGTATATTTACAGTCCTCTCTGCTCAGAAGACTTTTATTTACTTAAAATAAGATTGCATTGCATGGTAGGTTATGGTACATCTTGAATAGTTGAAGCAACACATTCAGGCATTATTACTTAATTGTTCAGTGTTTATGTTGTTGCGCAGTTTTCTTAATTATTTCTTTAAAGCATTTTATTATCTTCAAATTTAACATGTATGAAACTACTCACTGTATGCTGTAAATCTGAGCAGCCATTGTCTTTGATTCTAATCATAGCTTTTTGATTCCACAGCAAAGAGAAACGTAAGAAACAGCAAAATGTTGACAGGACAGAACAAGCTCACAAGCAGCATGGGCCACAATTTCTCAACCAAGATCAACACCATAAGCAAATGGAAAACGTGGAGAATGCTAGGAATAAGTATGAAGAAAAACAGGAGAAAAGCCATTACCATCCTAAATTTGGAAAGCATCCATCTGTGTCTTAGGCCAGGATGTTAATGTTTTTCAATAGGAATATTTGCCAAGGATTGTTTTTGTTGCAGCCTGATGAGTCACCCTGCCAAAAATAAAATAAAAAGGTTTGACATTGTCATTGATTTTTAAATAAAGATGTGTAAGGTGAGCATTTCTGAAACTTTTATTTGCTCATGTGAAATTCATCTTTGCCAAATATTAAATTCAGAACCTTACACGTTTGAAGAATCAGATTTTAGAACAGGATGGACAAAAGAAAGATCTTTAAAGAAGCTCTGAAACTGAAAATTTTAATATAGTTAATAGTGTTTTAATGTACATAATTTAATATGAACTTTGTGTAAATAGCACTGTTTTTAATTTAAAAAAGTGTATTATACTTCATTGCTGGAATTTCTGCATGGGAAAAGCTTTTAAAGTAAAATGTATTCAATACCTTGTGTATTCTGTTATGTGAAAAACTTGAGACTGTCCTACAATGTTAAATTCTGACATATGTTTGTATTGGTGATTGTTGACTTGTTTTAGGTGTATATAGCAACACGTTTCAGAGTAAGCATTCACATCACTCCCAGGAATTATGGTATGCTGCATAATAAATGCTTTCGTGCACTACCAAGGATTTGTGTACAGTACACATTAATATGTTACAAGTGGTTAATACCATTTCTGAACTGCATCCTCCAGTACCTTGTTTAGGCAAAAACGATTAAATGTTTTCATGGCTGTCTTTTAGCCAAAGTTCTAACTGTGTCATACTTCTGTGAAATTTCTTATGTACTTCTGTGTCAGGGATTACATTTTTGAAAAATTAAACCTTTTCTGTATCATTTTGCTTTAATGACAGCCAAAACATCAGATGTTAAGTTGTCTATCTCGCCTTCATTCTTGCTGGATGGGTTCGGAGCCGACCTCGGCTCCGACTCGGCCACTCTAAAGCTCGAGAGTTGGTTCCACCGGCTCGAGGCTCCCCTTATATCCCACAATGCTAGGCGATAGTTACCTCAGATCTCGTTTGCCGCTACAGCTTCGAGGTTGGTTATTCTACCGGTTCCTGGTGAGTTTTAGCTTTTTCTATAAAAAGTTACTCTTTTTACCCCTTTTTTAGTTTAATTATTCTTAAATTAGTGTAGTTCATTGAACTCTATCCGAACCTAATTTTTTCCCTTTTCTTGTTAAAAGAACTTTTAGTTCTTCCCTTGGGCCTTAGGCCTTCCCTTCCCTAGGGAGTGTTTGTGTAGTGTACTACTGTTTATTGTACTTTATTTTTAGTATTTTTACTAAAGTTTGTAATTTTGACAGGGTATAACTGGTGTGTTTGAGTGTGTGTTTGTGTTCACCAGTTAGGCTATGTCTAAAGAAGCATAGGTCTCGATTCAAGAAGTGTGATGCGTGCTGTCAGAAAATGTCTCTGACAGACGCTCACACTTCTTGTGTCTATTGTCTGGGGCCTTTGCACCTGCAGGACTCCTGTGCTGTCTGCCATGGCTTCAGCCCCAGGGTCCTGCAGGAAAGAAAAACAAGCTTATATTGAGAGGCTTGTTGAAGCCTGAGGATTCCCTGTCTGTCTCAACAGGGAAGCCCTCCAAGGCATCGAGGTCTTCGGCTCCGGCTTCTGAGCCGAGACCTCAGGTTGTTCAACCTTTGCCTTTATCGGCTCCGGCTGGAGCCGATAAGACTCAGTCCACAGTTTCTGTGGCTTCTCGGCTCCGCCGGAGCCGAGGTTATCGAGGTACCCGTGTCGGCTCCGACAAGATCTTGAGCCGACAACCAGAAAGAGGTCTAGGTCACCTTCTCTTGGCTCCGTTCATTCGGCTCCAGGATCTCCCCTGCTGTCTGAACGGAGCCAAAGGTCTCATTCCTCTAGGTCATCGAGGCTGTCCGATCATGACCTTCAGAGGGTGGTGAGTCGACTACTCAAGTCTGAGGCACTAGCCCAGATGCTTCAGAGCCCGACTCATCAGTCGGTGCCTGCCCCGGTCCATCAACTCTTTCCTCCTTCGACTCTCTTGAGTTCGGAGCCGGGTCGTGTCGGAACCGAGACTGTGGTCACCTCGGAGCCGAGACAATTGTCTTCGGCTCCGTCGCGGCTCCGTTTTCTTCCATGGAGGAATCTCGGCGCCGGACTTCCCTCGTCGGCTCCGAGGGGTGAGTGGCATCGGACCCTTGTCCGACCCCCTCTCCCTCTCGGTGCTTCGGCGCTGGTGAGTTCGGCTCCGACATCGGCCTCGAGCCATCACTGTCGGTGCCGAGGGGGTCCTTAGCTCCTCGGAGCGGGACCTCTGGCTCTGCCTGACAGGGGTGCTTTCGAGGTCTTGCGGAGTGTGGTGGACCCTGGCTCCCCTCCACAGTCGGCTCCGTCAGCCCCTCCCTCTATACTGCCTCAGGGTAAGTCGACTCACTCCCTCATCCCGGACCGCAGAGAGCCAACTCCTCAGGAGCTCCCTTTGGGATTTCATCCTCTTCCGAGGCCTCTCCTGATTTGGCAGAAGAGCCCCTCGGAAGAGGAAGAGCAAGAGGAAGCACATTGACTCACCTGAGTCTATCACGTGGGAGACAGATCTGGATGATTCTGAGGGTTCCCCACGTTCCCCTTCTGAAGATGTCTCATTTGCAGACATTCTGGAGATCCTTAAACAGAGGGGAAATTGGCCAGCCCTCAACCCTTCGGAGGACGAATCTGTGTATCTTGAGGCGTTTGGCTCTCGTCCTTCCACCTCCTGGGTGTCCCCCTTCACCCCCTCATGCAGGTGGTTGCTAAAAGGCATGGACGGCTCCTGATTCAGTGGACCCCACTCCCAGGAGACCCTCCAAATTCATCACAGCTCCATCAGACAAGGAATTTTTATCAAAAGGAGTCTCTGTGGATGCTATGGTGGTAGCTGCCGCCACAAAGAAGGAACTGGCTGATCCTTCAGTGCCTGTCCATCCACCTAACAAGGAATCTAGGTCCATGGATAGGTACGGGAAGCGGATGTTCTCCTCAGCGACATTTACTATGCGTTCGCTGAATTACCTGTGCCATTTCACTCGTCTTCAAAGGGACTTGATCAAAGAAGCGAGTGAAATGCTGAAGGACCCTACAGCTACGGGTTTCCAAGAGAAAATGAACACGCAGCTAGCTATCCTTAATTCTATTTCCAACTCCTCCATGCGCCTCCTCTCTTATGCGGCCGATGGAGCGAGCAGAGCCGCAGGAACAGGGGTAGCCTTACGTAGGCACGCCTGGATGCGGCTATGCAATTTTGCGGAACCTTTCAAGACGTCTTTCACGAACGTCTCTTATGATGGATCATCTCTGTTTGGTCCACAAGTGAAAGAAACCCTGACTAGGTGCGAGACTGATGGCAAGACCCTTTCTGCCGTCGGAGTCCGTTTTTCTACTCCTTCTAGGCCTTACCCCAAAGGCCAGAAGGGGGAAAGATGTGGTTCCGTAAACAATCTCAAGGGACTTCGCCTGACGACAGAGTCGGTTCCCGCCAGAGGCAGAGGGGAACAACAATGGTAGACGCCGCCCTAGAGGCAGAGGGTCCGCAGAACCAGGGCAATCGAGAAACGTCCTCCGATAAGCCCTTTCAGCATCCCTGAGGTGTTGCCCGACTGCCCATCTTCGGAGGCAGTCGGGGGAAGATTGTCACTGTACCCAGAAGCCTGGCTATCCTTGACACAAGACAAATGGGTACAGTCCATCATTTCGAAGGTTATTCTATTCCCTTTCTTCGTTTTCCAAATCAGTCAAAAATCCCTTCCAGATGTTCCACCGCTCAAAGGGATATAGCAGCTTTGGAAATTTCAAAACTGCTTGCAAAAGAGCTATTCAGCCAGTGCCAGCAGACCAACTAGGATCCGAATCTACTCAAGGTTCTTTTTAGTTCCAAAGAAAACAGGGACTGGAGAGCAATTTTGGATCTCAGTATCTTGAACAGATCGGTCAAGAAAACAAGATTTCGGATGGTCACGCTGCAATCCATTCTTCCCCTATTGGGAAAAGGAAACTGGATGTGCTCTATAGACCTTCAGGACGCGTACTATCACATAAAATGAACAGACGCTCCAGAAGATTCCTCCGCTTCAGGCTGGGAACCAGTCATTTTCAATTCAGGGCCCTGCCCTTTGGTCTCACCACTGCCCCCGGTGTTTACCAAATGCATGGCAGTGGTAGCTTCTCACCTGAGACGACAAGGATTCCAGGTGTTTCCATATTTGGACGACTGGCTCCTCACAGCTCCCACCAAGCATCTCCTTCTGATGGCCAGAGATTACACTTTTCGCCTGTCAAAAACTGGGTATCTCAATAAATTGCGAAAAGTCTGTGTTGTCGCCTTGTCGTACTATTACCTACATAGGCGCAAATTTAGATACTGTAAACATGTCTGCAACACTAACGAACCAAAGGATATCAGACATTCAAAAATTGGTATCACTACTTCTCAACAACAACAGAGCCAAAGCCAGGTTAGTTCTAAAGGTGTTGGGAATCATGGCAGCGCCATACCTCTCCTTCCATTGGCCAGATACCACATGCGGATCCTTCAGTGGATGCTTTTTTCTCAATGGTCATACCAGGAACTTCCAATGTCTCACACCATTATGATCACGCAAGCATGCAAAAAGCATCTCATGTGGTGGATGTCTTCCCCCCAGCTCCTGTTGGGGAGACCATTTGTTCCACCTCCTCCGGTTGCTGCTCTGACAACGGATGCCTCCCTGATCGGGTGGGGGGGGCATTATCAGGGCAGGACAGTCCAGGGCACATGGCAACCAAACGAATGCCACTTGCACATAAATGTTCTGGAGATGAGAGCAGTGCTTTTAGCGTTGCAAGCCCTTCAAGACTCTCTTCCCTTGGGAACGATTGCAATCCAGACAGACAATATGTCTGTAGTGTGGTACATCAACAAACAAGGCGGAACCAGATCATACCCCTGTGTCGAGAAGCACTCAGACTGTGGCAATGGGCGATTTCTTCTCAGCGTTTTCTGATAGCAACGCACATCCCGGAAGTCCAATCACATTGCGGACAAGTTGAGCAGAGCTATTCTCATGCCTCACGAGTGGTCTCTGAAAGACTCTGTAGTGAGAGAGATTTTTCTCAAGTGGGGTCAGCCTTGCTGCGATCTTTTGCTACTCCCCAAAACAGCAAGTGCAGAGAATACTTCACTCTATTCCCTTTACCAGGCCAACCCAGCAGGGACGCTAGTCCAAGTTTGGCCCGGGACTTCTGTATGCATTTCCTCCTTTCCCACTGATCTCTCAAGTAATACAGAAAGCTATCGCTCAGAAGGCCTCATTGATCCTCATTGCTCCTTACTGGCCTCGGCAAGTGTGGTTCCCCTTTCTGCATCGATTTCTTTTGAGCGACCGTGGAATCTGGACCTAGTTCCAGATCTTTTGATCCATCAGTCGGGTCAGTTTCATCGCTCCCTCCCTCTCTGAACCTCACTGCTTGGTTCCTCCACTTCCAACCGTAGCCAGGCTTCCTCAATTATCTCACTCTGTTAGAGATATTTTGATAGCTTCCCATAAATCTTCCACTCGAAAGATTTATTTGAGTAAGTGGAAACGCTTTTCATATTGGGCACAAGGAAAGGACATAGATCCTTTCACCGCTTCCATCCAACTAGTCCTTGATTTTCTTGCTGAACTCTTCCATGCAGGTTCATCTCCATCTACTCTTAAGGTTCAATTGGCAGCTATTTCTAATTTCCATGTGGGTATTTCTGAATCTGCCCTAATGTCCCACAAACTCTGCAAAGCCTTTTTGAAAGGAGTTTTTCTTCTCAGACCTCCTGTAAGAAATCCTCCTTCTCCTTGGGACCTAAATTTAGTTCTTGCTTCTTTGATTCTTTCCCCTTCGAACCTGCAGCTTCATGTTCCTTAAAGTTATTATCATGGAAAACTCTCTTTCTGGTGGCTATCACATCAGCTAGAAGAATTTCAGAACTTCAAGCACTCAGTTGTCGCTCTCCTTACCTTGTGTTCCATAAGGACAGAGTTTCCTTACGAACTAACCCGTCCTTTTGCCTAAGGTGGTTTCAGCATCAAATCTAAACCAATGCATTGACCTCCCTGTCTTTTTCCGGAGTATTCAAATAGGTCTGAACAAAAATTACACTGTCTGGATGTTCATCGTCAATTAAGGTACTACTTGGACAGGACGAAACAATTCAGAAAATCTGATCAGCTGTTTGTCTCCTATGCGGAAAGCAGAAAGGGACTTCCAGTTTCAAAGGTATCTTTATCCAGATGGCTAACATCTCTGATTACCCTTGTTTATGAGATTAGACACCAAAAACTGCCTAATAAGCCTAAAGCCCATTCCACCAGAGCTTTGGCTACTTCTCTAGCCTTCCAAGACAGACTGCCTATTGACACCATTTGTGCAGCGGCTACTTGGGCTACTCCTCACACTTTTGTTTCCCATTATAAGTTGGATTTAGCTTCTAGGCATAGAGCTAATTTTGGTTCCACTGTTCTCAGGAGTCTGTTCCGTTAGGCCACCCGGGACAAGGTGCTAGGGACGCGGTCCCATCCAGCAAGAATGAAGGCGAGATAGACAACTTAACATATAGAAGTTATGTTCTTACCATAACGTTCCATGTTAGTTGTCTTCTTCTCGCCTTCTTGCGTCCCACCCTCCTTCCCCCTGGCCTGGACAGACCTAGAGGAGTTGTGATCATGACCTCTCTTTCTACCACCTCTTTCTTAGCTATATGCTATTATGCATATTTCTTGTTTCAGGATGTAGGTCACCCTTCTTCTTCCTGTTGTTAGAGGTGGATTCTATTTTTACAGTTATACTGTTTCTGTTATAAGCTGGGGTTAGCTTACAAACGAGATCTGAGGTAACTATCACCTAGCATTGTGGGATATAAGGGGAGCCTCGAGCCGGTGGAACCAACTCTCGAGCTTTAGAGTGGCCGAGTCGGAGCCGAGGTCGGCTCCGAACCCATCCAGCAAGAAGAAGGCGAGAAGAAGACAACTAACATGGAACGTTATGGTAAGAACATAACTTCTATGTTTCTGTCACCGCAGCATTCCTTTCCTTTCCATTAGTCCATTTTTAAGAGTGCCACTTGTATGCCAAGAAAATGATTTAAATATTACTCTTTCTCTTTCCCACTCATGCCTAGTTTCAGTCTTTCTCTACACACACGTTTAGCTGCTTGTGATACTGCTTGTTACTGCCATCTGGTATGCATCATATCTTGCTATATAACATAAGCAGTCCTTGGTTGAGGTGAGAAGTAGAAGTAAAATCCATACCAAAGGGAAAAAGGTAACACAGACAAACCCATTCAGTAATTCAACTGTAAGAAAACCCAGCCAACCTTGAGTTTTTACTGTGTGATACCTTAAACTTTTTGTAATGGAGGCCTATGGGTTATAGGTTCATAGGTTCAATAGGTGGGAGGATGACATAATGGTTAAGGTGTTTACCTTGCAAACACAAGGTGCAGGGTTTGATTCTCACACATTCTAACGGCAGTTAGCTTAGTACTAATCTATGAACCTGTGAACCTATAGGAGGTTATGGACGTACTTTACAGATCGGCACTGACTACCCGTATCTGGGAGGGACATGGGTGTCACCCCAGAGTGGATTTGCAGTCACTCATCCATTTTTCTAGGTTGCACTTGAATAGGGTCATTGAAGAGCTCTGCTTCACATGAATTGGAAATTTATTCTAGAGCAGTGGCAATCTCTGGCAGACATACGTATCTCTCAAGCATGTTCTGTTAATGTCACTGGCAATGTTGAGATCCCTAGAGCGAGTGACTCTAGTGCCATTTGATTTGCAGATGTGCAGCATTTCCATAAGTTTGGGGTCAGAGACTGCTCTGTACGCCAGGTACAAGTCGTCTCTCAGTAGTCTATGTGATACAGAGTACAGTGACAGGGCTTTCATTGTATCCACATAGGTCATGGTTTGGAGGCCCTGTATCTTCTTAGTGAGAAACCTCTCTGGCCTCTCCAGTTGCTGCAGGTGTCTGGTGAGATACTTTCAGAAGGGAGCACTGTACGCTATTAATGGTCCGATATAGGGTAGAATAAAATGGAGTTATAACATCCTTAGACCTGGATGTGATGCCTTTACTTATGAGATACACAATGTAGAAAGCATTCCTTACCACCATGGAAACTTGGTGGTCAAAGTTCAGATTGCTGTCAACCTGTGCTCCCAGATCTCATACCACTGGGTTTGAACTTAGGGGGTGCTGTCAGTATTGTAATTAGTAGGAAATTCTGTTTTGCCAAATGGGATAATAGTGCAGTTATTTTACGTTTAGTTTTAGAACGTGACTGTGGCACCAATCATTTGTTTGTGTTAGCCCCTCCTATAATATGTTAACATCTTTGGGGGACTCAATGATTGCACCTAGTTTACAATCATCGCCAAACTTAGTAAGCCAAAAGCCATCAACCTTACCCTGAATTTCCGAGAAATAGTTTACAAATAATAAAGGGCCCAGTACAGATCCTTGCATTACACTAATGGTGACAGGTCTACTGGTAGAGGTGGAGTCACCAGCTTTGACTGTGTGTGTTCTATTGATGAGCCAATTAGCTACTCATCTAGTGATGTAAAGATTAACACCTAGCTGGGAGAGTTTTTCAATGATACTTGAGTGGAGGATTGTGTCAAAGGCTTTGGCTAGATCTATATAGGAGGAATGTACTGTCTTACCTTCAACCAGGACTTTGGTGACTTTCTCAAAGAAGTCTGCAAGGTTTGGTAAGCATGATTTACCCTTAACAAAGCCAAACTCGTTTGGGTCTAGAGTTTAAAGGTCACTTATTTCCTTGTTGATAAGGTCCATGATGAGGCTGGTTAGACATATGGGGCTATAGTTCCCAGGGTTGGTTGATGTTCCCCCTTTATGCAAGGGGATTACCGTTGTTCTCTGTTCTGCTGGTACAAAGCCAGATGTTCTTCATGTTTCACTGTTGCAGTCATCACATTTGGGTTATCCCTGCCAGGGTAGCCCTCGGCCGGCCCGAATACCAGAGACTTACTATTTCTGCATCAGTTGCTGTCGCTTGAGGACTAACGTCAGGTCATCAGTGGTATAAAGTAAGGCAGCTGACGCCATTACATCAGTCTTTCTTGCCGTGGAGCCCGAAGCAGAAGCAGTTCGCAAGAGTGCCGGTCAGCCACTACTTGAGTTTTCGTTTCCAAATTGAAGTTGAAGTCTTCTAAAGCTAAGTACCCCGTTGGGGATCCTTTCTTCTTGCACTAACCGATGTCAGAAAAAGTTAATAATTGTTTCACCTGTGGAAAGCAAATACCACACCGAGATTTCTGCTCTTACTGTGTCACTTGTCTAGGACCAGACCACGACATCCCCCATTGTCGCTTCTGTGCTTTAATGCCAGAACTATCCATCGTCGGGCCCTTATTGTAGCCAGATATTTTCGTTTACAGTCCTCTAATTCCGATATGGCTTCAGTAAGCCATCCGGCAGCAGATCTTCTGAAAAAACGTAAAGATAACAGAGCTAGAAGACAGAGCTAGACCGCACAGGTCCAAACTTTCCAACAACGCTTCCGTTCAGCTATTTGTCAGTCCTCCGGTACTCAGTGAGGTGCTTTAGCAGCCCCTGAATCCTGCTTCCGTTGATTCGCAGGCCGCTACTGAGATACTTTCGGAGTCCGGTATGCTGCAAAACTCTTCTTCGTTTAAGGACCATGCGGTCGTCTCTACCATGGATGGGTCCAGAGCCACTGAGCAGGCGACGGCTTCCAAGGAAGTCCTTTGCACCACCGAATCTCGACACAACCCGACGTCTTCTTTTGCGACTACCATTCTTTTGAAAATAACCCAGTTCCTTAGGCTGAGGTTTAGAACCACACCCAAGAAACCAACTACCCACTCTCAGGTACCTGCTACCTTGCCTCAGTCTCAAATGCTTAAAATGGCAGAAGACCTTATCTTGCTGATCAGGGGAAGCAAAGCTACCCCCTCAAAAAGGAAAAGAGATCTGTCCCCAGTAGTTTTGTCTGAATAAGAGTCAGATGAATCTGATGCATCTGACTATGAAGACATGCAGCCCCTGTGGGGTTCCTGAGATTGAGAGGGTGGCCTGTAACATGCTACAAACTGTAGAGCAGTTTTGCCTATGGTTAATTGCACCTGAATGGTCTCTGATGCTTCGTGAGTTGCCACCAGCCTGGAGGTGTGGGTATCCTTGATGAATATGGATACACCCCCTCCTTTTGTGGTACGGTCCGGGTTTTGGGGCCGGAACGCATGATATGAGGTAAAACCTGATAGTGCTGGGGTGCTCTCAGGAGCCTTGAACCAGGTTTCAGTCACAGCACAGACATCGATGTTCTCCATACTGAGGAGGGCTTCGAGGGCGTGCATCTTGAGATTTAGATTTCTGGCATTGAGCAGCATTACCCTTAGTTTTTTCCCATTATTGTTTTCTAGGGCGGTGGGTTTAGAATTTGAGCCTTGTCTATAAAAGGCACTATGGGGGTGGCAAGAGCCTTTGCCAATATCTGGAAACCCAGGGGTGACAGGTGCAAGCCCTCCCTTGCGAAGCAGCGTGGCTTGTCAAGCATGTCATTCCAGGCAGACAGACATTGGATCCCCTTAGAATGACACCAGAAATTAAGCCAATTATTAAAACTGATCATTTTGTCTCTGTATTGTGGCATCATTCTTGGTGAAGGTAGGATACTGCTCAGGGTCATACCAGCCTGGGCTACATAATCTGAGAGCTCCTTTATGTCTCTTTTCATGTAGTCCAGGGAGGTACGTCTCATGTCATTCACACCGGCATGGACAATGACTGAGTCATACTTGTACTTGCTGTGGAGTGACCTGAGTGCTTGTGTTATGTGGCGGATTCTAGCACCCGACAGGCAGCTTACTGTGACCCTCTCCTTGTTCAGTCTGGTGAGTGGGACGTCAGTGTGCCTGACTATGGAGTCACCTATGACAAGTGTGTCTGGCATTGTGTTTGGCCTTAAGGGCTGTGACTGATTTGCACACTGACTTTGTGATCTATGTGTTGCTTGTGTTATGTCATGAGGTGACAGTTGTTTGGGTGTCTGCTTTGGAGGCCTCTGCTGTTTTGGTAGATTTTTGATCAGTGCCTCCGAGTATGTCTTTGTGTGTTTATGTGTTTGATTTGTAGTTGTGATAGTTCTATGTGAGACTGGGTTTATGGTGTGTGTGGTTACCTTCTCCTCCTGTCTGGTTTTGCCAGTCCTGAGTTGAGAGAGCTCAGCCTCCAGTTTGGCTATATAGTTGCATCTCTCGCATGTATTTGTGTTTTGTGGGAGGAGGAGAAGAGGGTTGTCTGTGTACATGAGGCAATTGTAACATTGCCTCAATATTCCCAGATTCACCAGCTGAGCAGGAGAGGACGCTAGCAACTGACCCTTTGACATGCTAGAAGAAATGAAAACGTTTGCTGTGTAACTGAGTCAGAAAGGACCTATAGGGAAGTGGGTACTCAAGGGGGGTTTTAAGCTAGTGAAGTACTTTGTATAATATAGAAGTACTTTACCTGACTAAAAAATGCTTTAGGAACAAGTGCTGAGCTTTACAGATAGAGAATAGACTGTTTAGATTACAAGTAGAGCAGTTCTAAGGGAAAAAATGAAGAACAGACTTTACGGAGCCAGAAATAGTTTAACCTTGTTTAACCGGCGCTGCCCGATGGTGCTCTAGTGGCAACTCCGCGCTAAATGCAGAAAAGGCAATAAGTCAGTAGTACAGGCTAGCACACTTTAGTGGGCAGCCAAACAATTAAATTAAACAGCAAACAAACACTTTTCGACTTGAATTAGACTAATTTCGACTAAAATGTACTTTTAAGTGCAGATAATAAAAAATGCAGTAAATAACTATGAAAACAGTTAAAGCTTGCTCAAGGTAAGCAGTAGAAGGTAAAACAAATATAAAAACAGCAGGATACTTAATCAGGAAAGCAGTCGCTTTTTCAGTTCTCTGTAGCCAGGAAGACTCAACAGGACCACGTGGAGCTGTGTCTGAGCAATATGGCTTCAAAAAATGCCAGAGGCAGATTTTAACCAGGGAACTTCAAAAGAGCTAGAAATGGTCCAAAATGACCAATTACTACAGCTTCTTGTGCTGAGGTCACTTCCCTCAAGGACAGGTAGGCTATTCAAGGCTCCCCACTCCCACTGGTGAGCTAAGAAACTTCCTTCTATCCAAGTAAGGCAATGGACAACACAGGAACTACAACACAGCCCAGGATACAGCAAGGCCTGTAAACTGGTCTAACTAGTTTAGGAGAGGCAGGAAAACAAGGAATATTTTTGTTGTTTTGTTTATAAATAGAAACACACAGAAATGCAGAAAAGGCAATAAGTCAGTAGTACAGGCTAGCACACTTTAGTGGGCAGCCAAACAATTAAATTAAACAGCAAACAAACACTTTTCGACTTGAATTAGTATAAATGTCTCTCCAAACACCATCATATTCGGTGACTTCAACTACCCAAACATAGACTGGGAACATTACTCAAGCCCCAATACCCTAGCCCAAAGGTTCCTGGAGTTCATAAACTCAAATGCTATGGAACAACTTGTCACCATTCCCACAAGAGGTGAAAATATATTAGACCTGATCATCACAAACATGGGGACAAAATGCTCCACACCGGAAGTATATCCCTCATTGGTGAGATCAGACCATAAACTAATCTCACTGGAGATCCACATCCCGCCCCCACCCCCAACAAAAAAGACCACAGTGAAGAACTTCTCAAAAGCCAACTTCACACTTCTTAAGACTGGTGTGGTATCCTTCAAGGCCCCTAAGCCATTGGAAACCACAACCCACGCTGCTGAATCCCTTACAAATGCTTTCTACGAGCACCTCCAGGATTGCATGGATCAAACAATCCCAAATAAAATCAAGACCCTTTCCACCAAAGGCAAGCGCCCGATCTGGTGGACCCCAGCCATAAACAAACTTTACAACAAGAGGAGAAAGCTACTACAAGATAGAGCAAAATCCCTAAAAGGGAAGACATCTCTGATCAATACTAGTAAAAAACTACAATCACTCATAAAATCATCCAAGGCCAACTTTGAGAGAAAAATCACCAAGGACTCAAAAGACAATCATAAGGCCTTCTTTAGCTATGTTAGAAATCTGGGTGGAAACTCCCAGATATGCTCAGAATTAGTCCAAAATGATACAAAAATCACTGAACCCACAGACATTGCAAACATACTGGCAGACAGGTTCAGTGAAAATTTCTCCCCTCCCTCCCCCCAAAAGGAGAAATATCTATCCCAGCAGAGTGTAGCCTCCCAGTCATCTCAAATGCCCAGGTGAGAGCTGCTCTCTCTAAAGCTAAAAACACAGCATCAATGGGACCGGAGGGTGTCCCCGGCTGTGTGCTACACGAAGTCAATGAGGAACTAAACCCACACATAAGGCTGCTGTTTAATCTTAACCTTACCACAGGATACGTACCCAAGGAGTGGCGTACGGCAACTGTGTTCCCACTCCACAAAGGCGGTGCTTCTACGGACCCTGGTAATTACCGCCCCATAAGCTTAACAAGCCTGGTCTGCAAAGCTATGGAGAGGATCATAATGGAACTCATAAATAAAGACATAGGGGACCTACAGACATTGGATCCTACCCAATTCGGCTTTGTCAAGGGCAGATCATGCCTCTTGAACTTGGTCGACTTTTTTTGAAACAGTCACCAAGGCCATTGATGAGGGTAAGGCAGTTCACACAGCCTACTTTGACCTTGCAAAAGCTTTCGACACAATACCCCACTCGGGTATCATAGAAAAGCTCACCAGCTTAAATGTAAACCCATATGTCACAAGATGGGTTGCAAACTGGCTCAAGGACAGAACCCACAGGGTTAGAGTTGCTGGTGCCATGTCAGACTCCAAGCCGGTCACAAGCGGTGTCCCACAGGGCTCAGTCCTGGGCCCCTTATGTTCGGCATCTACTTTTCAGAAGTGCAGGCAAACATAGGAGGATTGTGGCTGACAAAGTTTGCAGATGACTGCAAACTGGGCCATAGTTGAAAATCCATCAGACACAGATATCCTTCAGGGAGGTCTCATAGAAACGGATAACTGGTGCCAGAGCCATGGCCTTAAGCTAAACGCCAAAAATGTATAGTCATACCCTTTGGTAAAACAAGGTAACACCAAGTTACCACATAGGTGGCAATCCATTAAGCACAGAAGAGGTTATCAGGGACCTGGGGACCCAAGTTGACAGTAACCTTTCTTTTGACACTCACATTGCCAAAGTGGTTAGGAGGACCTTCTACATTGCCCACCTGATTATGAAGGATTCACATCCAGATCAAGGGAGGTCATTGTTCCCTGTACTCTTCACTTATCAGACCAATGATTGAGTACAATGCCCCATTCGAATGTATCTTACCCGACACCTGCAGCAATTGGAAAGACCCCAAATGTTCCTCACCAAAAGGATAAAGGGGCTCAAAAATATGCCATATGCTGCCCGACTGAAGAAACTCCAGCTCTATTCAGTCGCATACCATCTGCTCAGAGGTGACCTGTGCCTGACATACAAGGCCATGTCCAACCCGGAATTAATGGACATGCTCCACCTCAAAAAATCCAAATCCACCAGAGCCACAAGAGCAAGAGACTTAAACCTCAACACGGATATAAATAGGACGTGCTGGAGGGACAGATTCATCACCCAGAGACTCCCTATGCTGTGGAACAGAATCCCGGTCCATGTGAGACAGAGCACCTCGCTGGCTCTGTTCAAGAGGAATCTTGACCAGTGGATGGGAGATCGTAGGTTTACCCCGGGGATCATCTCTGTATCACTGCTGGACGGAGGCACGGCAAACTAATGGGTATAGTATTCTTCAACCTAAGGGGTGGTGAAAGCCACACAACTCTGGCTAGGCTTATAAATGCCCTAGGGCAGATAGCTTAGTATGAACCTATGAACCTATGAACTTATGAGGATTCTGATGCAGAGGAATCCATTCCTTCAACCTCTCCCCCAGAAGATTTTTCCTTTGGGGAAACCCTGCATACTTTAAGGGAGCATTTCCAATGGGAGTGTCAGGGCTACCCTCAGTCTAAAAAGAGACTCAGGGAATTCCTAGATCTTCCGCAAAACAGACCCTTGGCCATCCCCCCAGTTCTGGATGTGATGGATGATGTTTTTCTTGAATCTAGCTTGATTCCTGATGCCCTGCTTCCTGCTCCCAGAAAACTGGACATGTACTACAGAGTCCCTGACTCATGCAAATATCTTTTTTAAAAATCCAACAGCTGACCCTGAGAGGGCCAAAAGGGATTAAAGCAGCCTCTGCTAAGAATCCCACCCCCTCAGACAGAGATTCCCGAGCACTGGACAGATGGGGTAAAAAAGTATACACCTCAGCTACTCTTGCTATCAGGGCACTAAATTGTCATTTCCATATGCTTAAATATCAGCAACATACCTTGGAACTCCTTAAACAGAAAATGTCTTCCTTTCCTGCTTGGGCAGAATCTAAAGATTTACAAGACTTAATGCATTTTGCAAGTCAGGTAACTAAACACACTTTGCACTGTGGTTTTGATGCTGTAGAAGCTTCTTGCAGGGCAACAGTCACTGGATCTGTCATTAGAAGACATGCATGGCTTAAGGAACAACACCTGCCAGACCATGTCAAATCTAAATTGTTGGATGCCCCCTTGCATAAAGATAACTTATTTGACAC
Organism: Protopterus annectens; assembly: GCF_019279795.1. NCBI lineage: Eukaryota > Metazoa > Chordata > Ceratodontiformes > Protopteridae > Protopterus > Protopterus annectens. The sequence continues at coordinate 588,905,041 of NC_056741.1, forward strand.
TAAGGCAGAAGAGGGCTTAAAAAGATGGAAGAAAAAGCAAAATCTATGCAAACAGTTAAAGATTTCTTACATCTCCAGCCCCCTAGGTTCAGCAGGCATTTTCCCTCCAAGCACTGGTCTTTTCCTGCTCTGAGTAAACAGGCCCAGCCTAAGCCCTGTGGAAACAGACCCCCCCCCAGACAGCAGCCCCAGGGAATGCAGAGATCTAAGCAGTGGACTACCTCCACTTCAAAACCAGGAAGTTCTAAGCCACCCCTTATGATAAGAATTCACAATGACTCGCCTCCTCCCGACCTCCCCTCTGCCCTCCTTCCCTTACCCCTAGGAGGAAAACTCTCCTTTCACTCAAGCACCTGGGCCACCATTACCAAGGACCAATGGGTTCTGAACATTGTGTCTCAGGGATACAAATTCTCCTTCCACACCCTTCCAAACCCAAAAGGGTTCCCAGATCTACCACCAAATCAATAGGCAGAGGCTCAAAAGCAAATCTATTCCCTGCTCTCTTTGAGCGCAGTAGAGCACATTCCTGCAGAACAGATAGGCCAAGGTTTCTACTCCAGACTTTTTCCTGGTGCCCAGAAAAGAGGGCAACTGGTGCCCCATCCTTCATCTGTCCATTCTAAACCCCTTCCTGGTGAGCCCAAACTTCAAAATGCTCACCCTCCAGCAGCTGCTACTCATGCTCTCCAAGGACGCTTGGCTAGCCACCCTGGATCTAAATGAGGCCTCCCTCCACATTCCTATCAGGGAATTATGCAGAAAATATTTCCGCTTCAGGGCAGGATCTCACCACTTTCAGTTCTTTGCACTTCCCTTTGGCTTATCTACTGCTCCCAGAGTTTTCTCAAAATGTCTGGCTCCGGCCATTGCCTTTTGCAGACAAAGAAATATTCAAATTTACCCATACTTAGACGACTGCTTTATTCAGGAAGACAGCCAGGAAAAGCTGCTCAAACACCTTGCCTTTGTAAAGAGCCTGCTAACATCCCTAGGGTACACAGTCAACGAAAAGAAATCAAAACAGGTGCCCACCCAAAGGATAATCTTCCTGGGAGCAAGTCTGGACACATCATCCCAGATGGCATACCATACACCAGAGAATCAAATTTTTCTGTCAGCCTACTTCTCTAAACTGGCCTCCAGGCCCCAGCTTTCTGCAAGGAAAATCCTGCAAGCTCTGGGGTTCATGGCATCTTGCATACTCCTCATTCCATATGCGGGACTGCATATGAAGAAACTTCAATGGTAACTAAAGAGCCTTTGGTGTCAACACTCAAGACCTGGAAACTCTTCTACCTATAATTCCTTGCCTCACAAAGGAATTTCTTTGGTGGCCAACAGCATGCTCGCACAACAAGGGACTGCCCTTCTCCCCAAACCCCGTCACCAAGACCCTCACCACAGACGCATTAGACTACACTTGGGGTGCACACCTGGACGGCAGGTGCATAAAGGGCCAATGGAGCCCACAGCAAATCCCCCTGCACATCATTCAAAAAGAGATGATGGCTGTGCAGCATGCCTTGATAGCTTTCAAACCCCTTCTGTCTCCAGGAGTTCTCCTGATCAAAACAGACAACACCACTGTGATGTGGTACATCAACGAGCAGGGAGGGACTCACTCCTACCCTCTATGCAGGCTGACCATGACCCTTTGGCTCACAGCCACTTCCATGCAACTACACCTGTTAGGACAATACTTACCAGGCTCTCTCACCTCCCTGGCAGACCAATTAAGCAGAAACCTTTTGGACCCACATGAGTGGCAGCTCAACAGAAGTACCTTCTTCCTAATAACTCAGAAATGGAGAACCCCGAAGGTTGACCTTTTTGCTTCCCATACCAACCATCAGCACAGCAAATTCTGCACCTTTTGGGGGTGCAGACTATCTGTTCTTGAGCATTTGCATTGAGAAAGTCCAGGAACATCTGGCTGAGCATGTTTGAGCTTGTGTATATTACCCAGTGTTTGGAGGGATAATTGAAATCTCCTTTGACTAAGGTGTTTGGCTGTATGGTGAGTGACTCTAGTAAGTCCAGGTAGGCATTGTGCTTATCTTGGTTCCTGGAGGGAGACCTATAGCTAGCAATGATGATGTAGGGTGTTTTGCCTAAAGTTAATGGAGTATGGAGTAGTTCAAGAGAGTCGTACTGTTTCACCAGTCTGGAGGTATACTTGGCTTTAATAAAGATGGCTTTCCTGCTCATTCTGAGGTCTGAACGTGTGGAAGGCATTGTAGCCTTGCACAGCTGGGGTGCTGTTTGCGGCCTTGAACCATGTTTCAGTGACTGCACAGATATCAGCATCTTCCAAGGTGAGAAGTGCCTCTAGGCAATGCAGGTTTCATGTTTAGACTCCTAGCATTAAGCAGCTGAACCTTGAGTTTGTCTTGAGTAGATTTTTGCTATGTTAGAAATGTTGTCATTTTGACATTGCCTAAAAAAGGCACTAATGGGGAGGCAAGCACCTTAGCCAGTATCCGAAATCCATGGAGAGACAGGTGAGACCATCTCTGGCAAAGCAACGTGGCCTGTCAACCATGTCTTCCCAGGTTGACAAATACTCGATACCCCCTGGAATGACACCAGAGCTAAACCAATTGCTGAAGTAAATAATTTTTTTTTTATATTGTTGCATCATCATGGGTGAAGGTAGAATGCTGCTTAGGGCTAGAGTCATACCTGCCTGGGGCACATAATCTGAGAGTTCAGTCATGTTTCTCTTCATATAATCAAGGGAGGTATGTCTCAAGTCATTCACCCCAACATGGACTATGACAGAGTTATAATAGTACTTGTGTTGAGTAACCTGAGTGTGTGTGTGTGTGTGTGTGTGTGTTAAATGATGTACCCTGGTACCTGATAGGCAGCTGACTGTAACCTTCTCCTTATAGAGCCTGGTGAGAGGAACATGCATGTGTGTCTCACTATGGAGTCTCCTATGACCATTAGGTTTTGAGGTGTTTTGCCCTAGGGGCTTATTTGTTGAGACACTGATATGTGTGTTATGTGCAGTGGTTTGTGTACTTGTTGAGATGTGCGCAGATAATTTGTGCTTGGGAGGTCTCCGATCTTTTGATAGGCTTCTAGTTAGTACCTCTGCATATGTGGGTTTATGTTCTATGTCCGGAACTTGTGTGGGAGGTGAAGTGCATGAGTTGACAACCTGTTTGATGTCTTGTTTTTTGTCACATGAGAGGATATATATATATATATATATATATATATATATATATATATATATATATATATATATATATATGGGTCTATATGACTTGGTCGACAGTTCATTTGATTGACACTCATTTGGTCGACAGTTCATTTGGTCGACAGGCATTTTCGATGGGGGGCTTCGCCCGCCACACACCTTAATGTGGGGCTGTGCCACACCCCTAACTATATATATCAACTCCAGGGTTGCACAACATTGGGGAAGGGGGCAAATCTGCTTGTCGACCAAATGAACTGTCGACCAAATGAGTATCAATTAAATGAACTGTCGACCAAGTCATATAGACCCATATACATCTATATATATATATCTATATATATATATATCTATATATATATATATACATACATACACACCAATGACTCCTTAAGAACATCAAGTGTTTCAGCTACATGGCGTCTGCATGTCGACAGCTAATGGGGTTTGTCTTTAATGGCCCGATTGTACCCATTACGACTTGAAAAGTAAAACAATGGACATTCAGAAGTCAAAACATTTGATGTCCTTAAGGTGCAATTTGCAGATATCCCATTGTTCTCCATTGTTGGAGGTTTACAGTATCACACAGTGACAACTCTAGCTTGTGGGTTTTTCTTAAAGTATAAGAAGTAGTTACGTCTAAGATGGTCATTAGTGAAGTTACAGAGTTTAGCTGCAGGGCCGTTAAAACTCTTGTTGAGGACTCTAAGACTAGAGTAAGGCTGCCAAGACAGTCTTCTGATTGTAAGGAGTAATCAAAGAGGACGAGCTTCATAGCTCAGCTAGAATCTGATTGTAACTACAACAGTAAGCTTTTTCATGTTTAACATTCAAATGCATATTAAAATGTTATGTGAAAGATGGGCACTAATGAAAAGCAAATGCAGTCTCCTGAAAAGGTACTGACACTGTTGCAACAGACTGTCAAAACCAAGAAATCACTGCATTTTCACTGATAGCGGAGAAACAGGATCATAGTAAATGTCATCACCACATGCAGTCTGTGTCCCCATTAAACTACCACAGAGGGGCAAATTCCTTTGCTGTACAAAATAAAATGAATTCAGCATGGCAGCCCCCATTAGGTCATTTAGTGTATAGTAATAAGGAAAATAATTATATAAGTGTGCTACAGGGATCTTAGTAAAATATCACTAATGTCAGAGAAGGTGGCCTGTTCATAAATTGCCAGCCCTCAGATTAGATTGGCCAGTTATGTGGGCTGATGCCTTATGAGTCAGAAGTAAATAGAATTTGCAAGTTGAGATCTGATGCACAGGTCTGTATATATGTATGTGTGTTTTTGTGTGTGCGTGTATGTGTACACACACACTGACATTTTTTGGTGGAAGGTAGTGAAGTTCTGCACCAGTGTCAACCCCCCCCCTAACAGAGATGGCAGGAACTCCATGTTTGTTAGGCATGACTGTGTAGGCAGACCCCCCACCCATGGCCATCAGCTCCTGTGCAAGGTGGGGTGCCTTGCTAAAGGCATGATAGAGCATGTTGGAGGCCTACAGTGTACTTCCTCTTACAACCTGTTATGGTCACCAACAGCATTTGCCTGCACAACAACGTCCTGTAAGCACATTTGTAGAATGCCCAGTCACATAGAAGATCTGCTGGCTGTGTTCATAGTGATTCTGCAGTAAAATGTCAGTATGTGCCTGGGAGAACTTCTCCATTCACTTCCTTTCCTTTATAGCCAACTTACTGTGTACATTTGAGGGCAGACACATGTTAACTCATTACATCTGAGTGATGCCTACAGGTGCATCTGCAGTTAACTCCTACTGATATCTTTGTGTGAAAAATTGCTTGCTAATATTGGCATCAATAATTCCAAAGCCACGCTATGTACAAGGTTTTAGAAGAGTTCATCGTAAAGCTTACACAACGGCAAACTCAACTACATTAATATTTTACCTTTGTCTAGTTCAGGTGAATAGATATTAACTGTAGTTTTTATGATATTAATTTTATATATATATAATTTTCTAAATATTTCAATAACCAAGTAACACAGACAGAACTCCTTTGCCTCATATGAAAGCTCTCAGCTAGATGAATAAAATGCTGCTGACAATGTGTGTGTAACTTGAGTGGTTGCTGAGAATATTGTAAGTTGTTTACACAATATTACAAATGTAATAGTTACTGTATTTACTTTGACTTGCAAAATTCAGTTTAAGACCTAGAACCTAAAGAATACTATCACTGTAAAAATAGTTTGCGCTGAAGAGTTTGCCATTTATACTTTTTCATAATCCATGTGGTTCCAGAGATATGAACATCTGTTTGAAATGTGAAGACAAAATTTGATTCTGTCAAAAGGCTGAGGCTCCGCTCATTAGAAGTTACAGTGCAAACTTCCTGAGGGCCATTGGAGTGAATGAGTTAAGGTCCTGTAGGCACATTTGTAGAATGCCCAGTCACTTAGAGGATCTGCTGGCTGTGTTCATATTGAGTCTGCAGTAAAATGTCATTCTGTGCCTAGGAGAACTTTTCCATTCTGTTCCTCTCTTTCATAGCCAACTTGCTGTGTAAATTTGAGGGCAGACATATGTTAAGCTGTTGCCTTTGATATGTGCTGCATCTCTGTTATATTTCCCACCACACAGGTCACCTGAAAAGGTGCCAGGTGCTGGGCAGCAGTCTGCAGCTGATCATAGGTAGGCCTGTAGTGCACTCCAGTATGCAGCATGTGCAGTCTGCCTTTGTAGTCTGACTTGATCCCTGCATCTTGCCAAGTGTTCTGTGCATCATGGCCCTGCAACATCACACATATAGCCTCCTGCACACACTTAGATAGCTACAGCTGTGTTTCCCTGTACTGTTTTTGTTCCCTTTACTGCGGAATTGCTACATCTATTTTCTATGTGCTCATATGACTTTCATTGTCATCCAACCTCCCCCATACTGTCAGTCTCACAACAGGTATGCTAAGCAATGAGGCCATAACAGTACAACTTCACTCCCTGCTCCCAGGCCACAGCAATGTGTTGCAGATATACTACACCATAGTTTATATAATTGCTATAGTGTCTCCCCCACCCCAAACTGCAACAGAGATACATTTGGAAAACAGCATGCAACTTCATAGATCCACAGTTGGAGTTGAAATTCTCACCACTGTTCAAAATACCACAGAAAGAAACTAGAGATACACATGCTGAAATACCCCCCCCCCCAACATTACAATCAAAACAAGAGATGCACATTTTGAAAAGATATTCCCCCATAAGCCACCCGACATCAGGGAGTAGTACTGGTCAGCCTCAGAACCCCTTAACTCTGTACATCACAGAGAAGCAGTATGAAACCTACTTATCCCCACATAGTAAACAGGAAGACTAGTGTTAGTAATGTCAAACCACCAGTTCCTGGCCTGTGGGGAAGGCTTTTATGCTCTACCTCCAGCAAACATACCGTATACTGTCATGAGTATAACACTGCAGTAATGTACTCTATAGTCTACTACCAACCACTTCTGAGTTCTCTGTCCCCAGTTCAGCTATCATTTATTGATATCCCCCCCACACGCACACATACACAAACACACAACTCCAACAACACCAGTAGGACCTCGGCTATGTTATCAAAGCTGTTCACCAATGTGTGCAGGAACTATTCCCTGAACACTTACTTCAGGTGATGTAGATGTGCATCTCCTAAACATGTCTTTCTTCTTCTGTCCATTTTCTTTGCATGAAGCCAGCAAATTCCATAGTGTAATGAGCAGTACAATGGCCATGGTAACATTTATCTTTCAGTTTTGCTGCTGATAGCATAGTAGTTATGCTAATGAGCCAATTACAGGTAAGCCTGTCTGAATTGTACTTTTTACACAGTGCACAATGGACCAAGTCTGTGTTTTGAACCTTGGACACACATTACATGCACCTGCATAAATGACTGCAGAGTGCTTTGTGTATGTTTGAGTGGATCATGACCTCAGCAGGCATGTGGTATATTAAATGTTTCTTTGACCCCCTAGAGAAATTAATATGGGATCTGACATTGTCTTCATTTGATTTTCAACCTGTGGGTTTGGCACAGACAATGGTGCCGAGCTGGCCATATCCAAGCTATGGTGCTCTCCCTCACTACCTCAGATCTTATTTGCTGCCATTCCAGTTATATTTGAGTCAGCTGAGCTCCATCTTTGGTGTGACTTTTTTCTGAAAATTGTTGAGAAATTTGCATATGACCCTAACCGGGAAAAGCCGAAAGAAGAAGAAGTTGAGACATTTGCGTACCTCAGGTACTGTTCATCTCCTTTCTAAGTTTCTAACCTTTCTCCCCCAAGAGCTATCTGGATCATGCATCTACTCAGGTTTCTTTTTGGTGCCCAGAAAGATGGGAGGGGACAGACCAGTCTTGGATCTGACCCACCTGAACAAGTTTGTCGCCAAGACGAAGTTCCAGATGGTTACTATTCAGTCTATCCTTCCCTACCTTCAGAAAAACTACTGAATGTGCTCAGTGGAACTCCAGAACACATATTACCACATAGAAATGGACAAGCACCACAGGAGTTTCCTACGCTTCCAGTCAGGGGCCAGGCATTATCAGTTCAGGGTACACCCCTTTGGCCTCACCACAGCCCCCAGAGTGTTCACCAAGGTGGTAGCAATACTTGCAGTGCATCTCAGGCTGCAGGGGATACAGATCTTCCCTTACCTGGATGACTGGCTTCTAGCTGCACCCACCAAGCATCAGCTTTTATAGGCCAGTGATCAGTTTCTTCAGTCAGACTCGACCTTGGGCATCACGATAAACTTTCCCAAATCAAAACTGGAGCCTCTCCCTTACCTGGAATTCATCGGAGCACTGTTAAACACTTCTCTGTGCATGGTCTTTCTCATCAATGACAGGATCCAGTCGCTTCAGTTCCTTGTGTGTGTCATTTGAGAAATGTGTCTGCCAACAGCAGCCCAAATCCTTCAAGCTCTGGGATCTATGGCAGCAACCATTGTTATTTTACCTTTGGCAAGACTACACATGTGCATCCTCCAATGGACCCTAGCAGTACAGTGGTCGCTTCTGGACAAGCCCCTGTCTCATCCCATTTGGCTGTCCAAAACCTGCAAGTCCTCCCTACTGTGGTGGTTAAGCTCTCAGAAATTAGCAGAAGGTCATCCTTTCATGGCTGCTGTAGCTGCAGTCACTATGGATGCCTCCTGGCTTTGGGGGGCATTGGCTGGGATGGGCTGTTCAAGGGACGTGGTCAGTGTTAGAGACCAACTTACTCATCAACTTCTGGAGATGAGGGCAGTGCTTCTGGTGTTGCAGGCACTGCAGTCATTTCTCCCCCGAGGAACAATTGCAATACATATGGACAACATGGCAGTAGTCTGGTGTATCAACACACAGGGATGAACCAGATCTTAACCCCTCTGTCGAGAGGTCATGAGATTGTGGGAATGGTTGATTTCCTCTGGCCGCCTTCTTATTGCAGAGCACATTCCAGGGAGTTCCAACATTCTAGAGGACAAACTCAGCAGGACCATTTTGTCTCCTCACAAGTGGTCTCTGAAATAGTTAGTGGTGGACATGATCTTCCAGAAATGGGGTCAGCCGTGCTGTGTTCTCTTCACCTTGCCTTCCAGTGCCACGTGCAGCAAGTTTTTCACCCTGATTCCTTCTAGAGAAGGGATTCCCTGAGACACTCAAGTTCATGTTTGGTCCCCCATTTTGTTGTATACTTACCCTTCCCTTCCTCTTATGTCGAAATTCCTTCAGAAGGCACAGAGATCGATGTTCTCCTCATTTCTCCCTTCTGGCCTCGTTAAGTTTGATTTCCTGTGCTTTGGTCTCACAGTGTCCGTCCTCCTTGGATTCTGGATCAGTGTCCAGATTTGATTTCCAATCCAGAGGGAGATTATCATTTGGATCTGAAAAGCCTGAAGCTCACAACTTGGCTTCTCCAGTTCCAGTGATGGCTAGAGTTCCCAGGCTTTCATCTGCTGTGAAGCACATATTGCTTTACGCTCACAAGTTGTCTACCAAGAAGATTTATGCTAGCAAATGGAAGAGGTTTTCCATTTGGGCATCCCTCAATTCGGTGTATCCTTTTCCTGCCCCGTATACCTTTGGTTTTAGACTTTATGGCTTGTATCTTCAACCAATGTGCCAGTTTCTCTAGAGTTAGTCCAACTAGCTGCCATATTCCATTGTCATGTTGGACTCAAGGATTCTTCTTTGGCTGCTTCTAGATTGTGCAAAGCTTTTTTGAAAGGAACATTTCTTTTACGACCTCCAGTTAAGGACCCGGCCCCTCCTTGGGACCTAATCTTTTTACTCCAAGTGCTGGTGTCATCTCCCTTTGAGTTATGTGCAAAAGTAGATTTACAGTTCCTGTCATGGAAAATGGCTTTGTTGGTAGCTCTTACATCATCTAAGCAGGTTTCTGAATTACAAGCGCTTTGCATTCAACCTCTGTACCTTATATTTCACAAAGATCATGTTTCTCTTAGAATGAACCCTTCCTTCATGCCCAAGGTCACTTCAGAGAAGTATTAATCAGGTCATTCCTCTTCCTGTGTTCTTCCCAGAGTTTCAAAACAAAGGGGAATATCAGTTAAACATGCTTGATGTACATAGGCAGCTCCTTTTGAACCAATCAGCTGTTTTTATCTTATTCTAAGCCTGGATTGGGATTTCCTGTTTCCAAAGTAACCATCACCAATGTAAATGGACTAAATCCAAATAAATGGCATCATTGTAATTAATGCCATTTGGGAACCTATAAAATCTAAGTCCTTGTGGTTAAACATCAAAGCCAGGCGTGTGATCTACGCCTGGAATCCTAGCATCCTGGGAGGCAGAGGTTGTTGGATCGGATCACACTGGTGTGTGACAGACCATACTTCCTGAAAAAGAGGGAAGAAGTAACCCCTGCAGAACACAATTGTAAAGTGAAACAATTGATTGCAAAATGTATTATGTTTATGACAAGTGTGGTGTTTCTCTTCCTTCTGCAGCAAAGGCACATTCTACTAGAGCTGTGTCTACTTCATCAGCCTTTTCTTCTAGAGTACCAGTTGATGAGATATGCACTGCAGCTACATAGGCTAGGTCTCACACCTTCATATCCCATTACAAATTGGATATTTTGTCTAGGAACAGAGCTTCCTTTGGTTCCGTCGTGCTCGAAACATCCTTCCTTAGAGCCCTCCAGGGCGCAAGTAGCTGGGGACTCTATCCCACAGGTTGAAGTTCAAATGAAGACAACAATGTCAGATAAAGAAGTTATGTACTCAGCATAATGTTCCATCTGAATTGTTCTTCATTTTTCCTCAACCTTCTGTCCCTCCTTCCCCCTTACCATGAGCAGTTTGGCCTGGCAGAGGAGGTCTTCTGGCTCTCTATGACCTCCTCTTCAAGCGGTTATTAGCTGTCAATGTGGCTTTCTATGGTATTATGTCAGGCATCTATCTGTCAGGCAAACTCAATCTGAGGCAGTGAGGAAGAGAGAGGTGTTATGGGTAGGAAAGGAGCTCAGTTTCAGCAACATAGCTTGGATATGGCTGGCTTGGCTCTGATGTTGGTGCCAAACCCACAGGTTCACGACAAATGAAGAACAATTCAGGTGGAACATTATGGTGAGTACATAACTTCATTTTCTGCAGGCTGTGCGCAGACGTATCATTTTGCCATTTACACTTAAATGCACTGTGTGGCAAGGTGATGTTTATGTGTCACTATATGACAGCATTGCTTCCTGTTGTATTGCCTTTGTGTTCTTTGTTGTGTATCATGTGATAACAACATGAATCAATATCATATTCCTCTAGACTGTGACCTGGAGCCATAGTGTCTGAGGGCAATGATTGTGGCAGACTTCCAGGTGGTGTCCCAAAGAGTTCAGAATATTTCTGTACTTAATGTGCAGAGACCAACTAAAGCACCTACTAGGAACTTCTAATGATAGTCCTCAGTATGGATACCTGGCATTGCCCGCTTAGGTATGCAGTGCAGGCATCACTAAAGTGACCTAAGCAGCTGCCATCCTGCCATTCTTCACCAATGGGAAGAAGAGATTAGTGAAAGTGCACCTGAGTTCTATAGCAAGTACACCTGACAGGTGCATTTGGCTGTATTGTATTGAATTTATATCTTCATGCCAGTTGTTGGACTTATACTTCATGCACATTTACATTTTCTTTCATATTTTTCAGCTCTTGAGCAGATTAAGAAAAATAGGCTCCTCTGTCAGAGGCATATGGATTGTCTCTACAGATTCAGGGGTAAGTATGTACCTGTAAAACTGTACAAACATATAGATGTTATAGCAACAGACTTGTGTAATAGTTAGCTATGGTTGTGGTGACACAGTGGTTCTGTGCAAGAGGTTTTCTGTTTCAGTTTTCGATTAAGATTACTTCTGTGTGGAATCTGAATGCCCTTCCTGTGTTCATGTGTGTGTTATTGGGTACTCTGTTTTCCTTCCATCTCCCAAAGACACACAGTAGGTTGATTGGCAACTCTTGATTCTCCCCGGATGTGACGGTGATGTGTGTAATGTAGAAGAAAGGTCTGGTAATCTACTTCCATTCCCCCTTGCCTAGTAAACTCCTGGATGGTGGAGACACTTCATGGAGTCACCATAAAAGATGGACATGATTGGCAAGCATGGATGGATGGATATTGTAGATACTAATGTCTCCCACTCCCAGCAAGACTATATATTTGGACACAACTGCACTGTACAAGCAAGCCACTGTGCTGTCCCACCTGACAAACCTATCTGAGATGCCAACACCTTCAGGGTAGGAATCATGTGCAAGTCACGTGTTGTCCTTCCAGCATTCCATGTGCCATGCTATACCATACATCAGTGAATTTGATCACATACATTGCTACAGGATGCACTGGTCATATTGCCCAGCATACTGCATGCACTGCCCCATTCAAACCTCATGGCGATGCTACTTGTAAAAGGTTTCAGGTATGATATATTTATGCATGCTCTGTCTTATATACTGGGTGGTATATATAATATTACTGGAGTAGTACCGACCTCTGACTGGTATAATACTATGGTATGTTGTGGTTGGGATGACAGTGGTTAGCATTGTCACCTCATAGCAAGAGGTTTTCTGGTTTAGTTCTTGACTGGGGTTCCTTTGTGTAAAGTCTGCATGTCCTCTCGTGTTCATGTGGGTTTTTTTTATACTCTGTTTACCCATGTTTAGCCCAAGGGTTTTGTTGCTGTTCCTGTGTGTCACTGACATGGCCTTACCACATGCAGATGGACTGGCTAAATGTCATGTCCCTTTTATTACTCATTGCCTTAATTCCACCTTAATCTGTGGTCTGCCAAGTCAAAAGTATCAGATACATTGCCATTACAAACCCATCAGCATTGTTTCCTACTGTTGTGCTAACCTGCTAGTATTTTCCCTGTTATGTATCTCTTTTTCTCGTTATTTTTCTGTTGTATTTACTTGATGTTTGTTTTATTTTTCTCCATTTATGTTATTTTCTGCAGTCCTAGCCATATCTGTGATAAGGCAGAAGTAACCTTGCCCTGGCATCTCTTGCAGGGTCTCTGACTGCCCCCAGGCCTGCCCTTCCACAGGGTGATAGTGGGGGGTGTCATGAAGGATTCCATTGTGGCGTCCAATGTTTGTGATCCAGAGGGTATTCTCACACCCTCTGAGGACACCACCAGTATGTGACAATATGTTAGTCAACAGGAGTTGGAGGGAGGTGGTAATGTGATGGTGGTGGTGAATCAACAACTTGACTTCTGCATTGGTCACCTACAGTACATCCTTGTGGAACTGGCAGAGTTGCAACTACTGCCTGGCTGTGCCCAGCATGTCGGCAGACGCTGGGCCCTGTATGTAGGGTATTCATAGAGGGGACTGATCTCTGCTTGGGTGCTGCTCTGGGCAGTGTGAAAGGGAGCGTTCATCCCTATCATATTTCTGTTTGTATTTTTATCTGCTAGGACATGATTATGTTAATTATTATGTATAAACATGGTTTTTGGCAAGGATTTGATAGTGTAAGCAATAATGCACTTACATGATTTTTTATTAAGCTGTTAACATTTTTAAATGTACTTAGCATATTTTTATAAGTCAAGGGGAGACAACATATGTAACACCAGGTTATGTTAACTGAGTAACAGAATGTGGTTCAATGTATTTGAAGTTACAAAGAAAGTTTTTTTGTATTTGGTTGGGTAGTTTTCTACCTAAACAGATGGGCTGTAATTGAATAATATTTTAATTACAAAATGACTGAATTGTTAATTAACGCAAGCAGCTATTTAAACTGATGTTTCAAACTTTCTCAACAACTTGAAAAAGCTCGGAATATCCGAGCGAAAGCGCTTGTGATACGTGGTATTAGTGTGGTGTTTTTCTACAAATAAAGACCAGTTTTGGATTTATTTAAACTCGGTGGCATCAGCTTTGTGGTCTTCAAACTTATCATATTTCTCCACTATGCTGTTCACCTTCCTTATGTTTCACTTCCCTTTTCAGTTTTGTAGTCCGATCTTCTCCGCCACCACTTGTCCTCACCTCTGTCTATATATCGCTTTCACTTGTGAATTTTTTTTGTGTCAGCATGTCCCCTGTTTCTCTTTGTGTCTTTAATTGCTCAGCCCTACTACTAGACATATGCCCTCTTTCCTGCTCACATCTTCCCATTGCTTTCTTTCCCATCTAAACTTCTTAAAAATACCCTTAATAATTCAGCCCCCTCATAGTCTTTCCTTCCCCTTGTCCTTCTGTGTTTTCCTGTGCTTGTTTTTCCCGCTTTCTGACTATCCTTTACACCCATTTCCTCCCGATTAATATAAATAAATTGGTAGGGACTTTGCTGGGAAATCTACGTATATTATGACTCTCAACAGTTCTCATAGGAGCACAACTATATGCTTATGAATGCACTTAGTCATGGGCATGCTACATACATACTTCTGGGATCCACAGGTAAAATGACCATAGTCATGGTATGCTCCTCTTATGCAGTCTATACAGTTTTGGCCAGCATATTCTTTAATTATGTACTCACTGTCATGTTAATTGTCTCTTTTTGTATTGGTAATTATTTTTGGGCCACAAGTTGCAAATTTGACCATTCTAATTAGCCATTCCATGGCTGTGAAGTGGCATTTCTGAATCCTAGTGATGTATTAATGTTATTTCTGGAAATTAAAATATATTGTTGCCTGTTTTGTGTACTTATTGAATGTTATAGGGTCAGGCTTTACATTTAAAGTCTGTTTGATAGTGAAAGTTATTATGTGGGTGTTACCCTTTATGCCTGACTGGGTTCTCTGTTTCCATCCTATATTCTAGGTTTCTTCTTCTTAATACTTCCTATCTACATTTTATTATTATAATGGTAATTTGTATATAAAAGAGGGGTGCAGGATAAATTAGCACTGCAGAAAATATTGAAATATATTAGAAAACATATTTGGTGTGGACGTCCTTTTAGAAGAGTATTCGGGTATCAAGGGACTAAATTTTATATGCGTATTTTAGACATTAAAGAAATATAAGGGAAATACATAAAATAAGGAATATGTAATCGATAATTGTACTGAGGATGTTTTATGTCTAATTTGTTCTGTCTGCCTGCATCTCGTCTGCCAGATAAACCAGTGGATTTCTTATTTGCTGCAGTTCAGTGATGTGTTTTACGTGACTTTTTAAGTCCTTTTTGATGCTACATCTTTGTTATATTAACCCTTTTGCAGGCTTCCCAATATTTACAGTAAAGTTTGCTGTTAACTCTGCAAATGTCTGCTGTAGTTTTCTACCATTAATTGTACATAAAATCCTGACAACATGTATATGGCTCCTTTTTTAAGTTGCTTATTGCTCCTGAAAGTAAAACAAATGCTTTATTGTTTACCCTTTCTTTGAAAGCAGATCCAACAAGTAAGCAAGTCAGGAAAAATGTGGTGGTATAGTGTCATAGGAAATACAAGGCAAAATGTGTCTTGTAACCATTTATGCATTGAAAGTACCCACCCTCAGACTGACGCTCCTCTCATTCTTGGCTTTACTGTCCTGGCCTTCCCTCAGAATATGTGAATACCCATCGAATTGTACAGTTCCAGTTTAAAGGAAGAGAATGTATCACACTGCTTAATTTGCAATGGTAGTCTATTTCAGAGGTGGATAAGGCACTCTATAATTACTCTATCTCTCCACCTTGTTTTGTGTTTCTGCTGAATATTTAGAACCCTTTTTCTGGTATTTGTAGGAGTATTCTGTTTGTGGAGATACAGATGCAATTGCAGGACCTACTAGATAAAGAAGAACAACACTGGTGTTGATAATGAGGAAACTGAATGCACATATTGGGACACACAGGAAAAGAAAAACAAGCTATGAGGACTACCTGGATCTACATTGGTGGGGCAACAGAAGTAAAGGAGAGACCATTCTAAGTTTCTGTCAGGCTAATGATTTGATGGTAGCAACACATGGTCCAGCAAAAGAGACAGTTGCAAGATCACATACAGGGGTGGCCAACATGCAACTCAGGTAGACTTCCTCCTAGTAAGGAAAAGGCACTAGGATAGAATCAGTAATTACAAAGTCATTGCCAATGAAACAGTAACCCACAGTATAATCCAGTGTTTGCCACAATCATCTGCAAGAAAAAGGAGAAAGGTGGATCCCAGATGACTGGCGACTAAGCATACTAGTGCCAGTGTACAAGAACAAAGGGGACATTCACAACTGTGGGCAGTATAGCGGTATTAAACTCTTGTCACACTGCATGAAAGTTCTGGAGACTGTGATTGATAAAAGAATATGCAGACTAAAGAAGAAATGAGGACAATCAGGGCAGAAGCCCATGTAGCTCCAATTGCCAAGTAGGTCAAACAGAACAGATTCCAGTGACTCGAGCTCATGTGCCGGAAAGCCGAAGACAATCTGGGGAAGAATGTTTGGGCTAGACAGGAAGAAGGCAAGAGGAAATGAAGGCATCCAGTAAAGAGATTGATGGATTGCATGAGAGAATACTGCAACAATCAGGCATGACTGTTGAAGATAGGAAAGTGGCATTGAACTGCGATAGATGGTAACACCCTGACCCCATGCAGAAATTGGGACAAAGTGGGTTGATGATGATGACAAAAGATGTTCTTCATGTTTCATTGTTGCAGTCATCACTTGTGGATTATCCATAAAATGAAGCATCTTTTCAGGCAAAACAATAAAGCCCTGAGCAGGGCAAGCTCAGAAAATTGTGAAAAAATCCACAGATGGCTTAGCACACTTCAGTTCACTTTATTCCACAGAAACACAGCACATTAACACTCCACCATACTTTTTCGTTTTAAAAATCACTTCCTCAGATGTGGGCTGTTCAAACTACTAGTGCTTTTATACCATTCACTTAATTACATTGATTTGGTTAATGAATTAATTGAAAGGTTAATTTAGTTTAAAACCAAAAACTTTTCTTGTTGCATCTCTCTGTGTTGCCGCAATTAAAACACATTTAATGTTACAATGTTTGATGAATAAATATGTAGAAATAAAAATATGTTTTAAATAAAAATCTTTAAAACACTTGACTACAAAGAATAAATTATAAAGTTAAAATACTATTAAAACACATTTAGTAGGACTCAGTGGTTAAAATTACTAACTTGAATATTTGCTTTAAATGAATTTGATCCTCCATCTAGTGGATGAGTCATGAAATTACAGGTATAAAAATTGCATTGTAAACCAAAGGCAAATTGTATAGCCTCACTCAGTTAAAAGAATGTTAGAAACAGGAAAATATAAGGGAAAAATAAGTTCAATACCTTTGATAAATGAGTGTAACACTTGTGTTCATAACATATTACAAACCCAACATATTAATAAAAATACAAATACAAAAAAGCTTGTGTATTATCCCTGCTGGGTAGCCCTCGGTCGGCCCGGATACCAGAATAAAGCTTTTCCCATGCGCCGACTGCTGTCACCTGTGGACTGACATCATGTCGTCAGTGGTGTAAAGGAGAGCAGCCAGCACCATTACATCAGTCTTTCTTGCTGTGGAGCCTGAAGCAAAAGCAGTTTGCATATGTGCCGGTCGATCGTTGCCAGAGTAGAAGTTGCCTTTGAAAAGGACTAAAGCTAAGTACTCCATTGGGGACCTTTTTCTTGCACTAACCGATGTCCAAAATAGTCAATAATTGTCTCCGCTGTAGAAAACAAATACCACACCAAGACTTCCATACCTTGTATGTTACTTGTTTAGGCCCAGAGCACGACTTCTCCCATTGTTGGTTCTGTGCACTTTTCTAATTCTAGGACTATTCGTCGTAGAGCTGAATTTGTAGTCAGGCATTTCTGAAGTAGTTCCTCACATTACGAAATGGTATCCATTGTCAACAGTCTGTGGATAACCCCAAAAAATGAAAAGATAAAGAAAGGGACAGACCACACAAACTTGTCCTAGAAGCAAGTCATCAGTTCTCAGGAATTCAGTGAGGCACTTTCGCAACCCCCTGATGCCTGAATCGTTTCCTTTGCAGGCCTCTACCAAGACCCTTTTAGAGTCTGGTTTGTTGCCGGGGAATGCTTCAACATCCAATCCCTTGGTTGTACCCGCTTCAGTTTGGTCCAGAGCCACTATGCAGGCACCGGCTTCCGAGGAGGTTCTTTGCTCAACTGATTCAAGGCAAAAACATCAACTCCGACTACTGCATCCCAATGACAAATGGATTTATTTAGGTCTAAAAGCAAGACCACCCCTAAGAAACTAGTCTCCAGTCGCCATCTTACTCCTCCTCTACTACGTCAGATGCAGTTACTGAAAATGGTGGAGGACCTCATCACTTTCTTCAGGGGTAGCCATACCACTCCTTCTAAAAGAAAATGGGATACTTCCCCTGAAGTTCACACAGAACCGGATTCTGAAATTTCAGACTACCTTGATTCAGATGAGGAACAGCAACCTCTCACCTCCTTTGAGGATTCTGATGCAGAGGAATTCATTCCTTCTGCCTCCGAGGATCTTTCATTTGGGGAAACACTATACACTCTCAGAGAGCATTTCCACTGGAAATCCCAAGATTATCCTCAGTTTAAGAAAAGACTAAGAGAATTTCTAGACCTTCCTCAGCACAGACCCTTGGCCATCCCTCCTGTTCTGGATGTGGTGGATGATGTTTTCAATGAATCTAGCCTCACCCATAACACCCTACCCCCTGCTCCTAGAAAACCTGACGGGTACTACAGGGTGCCTGATTCACATTCATTTTTTTGTTTAAAAACCATGCAGCAGACCCAGAGGTCATCACAAAGGGGCCAAGGCTACCTCATCTAGAAACCCAATTCCCTCTGACAAGGACTCAAGAGCTCTAGACAGATGGGGTAAGAAAGTGTACACCTCCTCAACTTTAACTATTAGAGCTCTTAACTGCCACTTCCATGTGCTAAAATATCAACAGCATACCTTGGAACTTATGAAACAAAACATTTCATCTTTACCTGACACTAATACTTCCAAGGAGTTAGCAGATCTTCTGCACTCTACTTCCCAAGTAGCTAAACACTCTGTGCAGTGTGGATTTGATCCCCTAGAAGCCTCAAGTAGGGCCACTGTGGCAGGCTTAGCCATTAGGAGGCACACATGGCTAAAAGAACAGCCACTGCCTGATTATGTAAAATCTAGACTACTTGATGCCCCCCTGGATAAAGACCATTTGTTTGGATCAAAAGCAGAGGAGGTCATCAAAAAGATGGAGTTTAAAGCTAAATCTATGCAAATAGTAAAAGACTTCCTCCAAGTTCAACCTCCCAGATTCAGCAGAAAATTTCCCTCTAAGCACTGGTCTTTCCCAGCCCCCAGTAGACAGGGACAGACCAGTTATACCACAAAAACCAAGGTCAGCAAAACACTAAGCAGTGGCCCTCCACCACCTCCACAGCAGGGAGTGCTAAGTCCACTCACTACTTTAAGCACTTCCAATGACTCACATCCCACCTCCCTTCAAAGGTTAGGAGGAAGGCTATCCCTTTACAAACAAATTGGCTGTCTGTAACAAAGGACTAATGGGTTTTACAAATTATTTTGCAGGGCTGCAAATTTATCTTCCAACAAGTCCAAGCCTTATCAGGTTACCCAAATCTAGTTCCAAATCAGTGGGCAGAAACATTCAAACCATTGCACATACTCCATGCCCAAGGGACAGTGGAGCCTGTACCACAGGAACAAGCAGAAAAAGAATTTTACTCCAGACTGTTCCTAGTGCCAAGGAAAGAAGGCACTTTGGCGACCCATCCTAGACCTTTCCATCCTAAATACCTTCCTTGCGGTCCCAAAATTCAAAATGCTAACTAAAAAAACTTTTACCAATGCTGGGCAAAAATGCATGGCTAGTCACCCTAGACCTAAAGGATACCTACCTTCATATAGCCATAAGGGAGTCTTGCAGAAATACCTACATTTCACAGCAGGTTCACAACGCTTTCAATTCTCTGCACTACCCTTTGGCTTATCTACGGCTCCCAGGGTCTTCACAAAATGCCTGGCCCAAGTGGTTGCCTTCTGCAGACAGCAAAACATCCAGATTTACCCTTATCTGGATGACTGCCTAATACAAGCAGACAACAAAGAGAAGTTACTACAGAACCTACTCTTTGTACAAACAACCCTAACCTCTCTAGGGTTCACTATCAACAGGAAAAAGATCAAACCTAAACTCCTCCAGGCAGATCACATTTTTGGGCGCACTCCTGGACACAGCCTCCGAAACAGCCTTCCTCTCACCAGAAAAACAAAGCTTTTTGCAAAATTACTTTTCCTAGTTAGCTCTCAGAAAAAAATTCACAGCAAGGAAAATTCTGCAAGCACTGGGTTACATGTCATCCTGCATTCTAATGATCCCCTGGCCAGGCTGCACATGAGAAAATTCCAGTGGTTACTAAAGAACCTTTGGTGCCAACACTGTCAACCTAGGGAGGGCACTCTCCCCCTCATTCCATGCATAAGGGATGAGTTTTTTTGGTGGGCAGATGCCTGCACTCAGAACAAGGGCCTTCCCTTCACCTACCTTCCTCAAGGCCAGACTATCACCACAGATGCCTCAGACCTAGCCTGGGGCACTCATTTAGACATCCGGTGCACCCAAGGCTCTTGTGACCTCAGGCACCTTCATTGGCACATCAACTTAAAAGAAATGGTGGCAGTTCACAAGGCTATCACATCCTTTCAATACCACCTAAAACCAAGGTTCCTCCTCATAAAAACAGATACCACAGTCATGTGGTACATCAACAAGTGGGGGGGGGCACTCCTACCCTCTTTGCTGACTGGCCATGACCCACTGGCACACAGCTTCATCCATGGTCCTACACCTGATTGCCCAGTACATCCCAGGAGTAAACAACACCCTAGCAGACCATCTAACGAGAAACTACTTGGACCCCCACGAGTGGAAACTCCAGAAGGGGGCATTCCTCCAAATCACCCAGGCCTGGGGGACACCAGAGGTGGACCTCTTCACCTCCCAACACAACAATCAGCTGCAAAAATTCTGCACAAAAGAGTTCCACCCCCAGCTTGGAAAGTGGATGCTCTTTCATTCCACTGGGCCAATTTCTTCATTTTTGCATCCCCCCACCCTTACTCCCAAGGGTACTACTCAAAATAAGGCAGGAAAGACCAAAAGCCATCCTTATAGCACCAGATTGGTCCAGGGAACATTGGTAATCCTTGCTGCTCAGCCTGACCAAGGAGCCTTACAGGCCCCTGTCATTAACTGCAGACCTCCTGACCCAAGCCAGAGGGGAGATTCTATATCCCAACCTGCACACACTCAAACTTGATGCATGGATTATACCCCAGGGACCAGGGATAACCCACAGTTGAGCAAGCAGGTTTTAGACATTGTTAAAGAAGCCAAAAGACCCAGCACCAGGAAATCTTACAGAAATGGAAAAGATTCAACTCGTGGTGCCTATCAAAAGGTCACAGCAGCTCCCAGCGGTCCCTTCCACTTATTCTGGACTGCCTAGCGGAGCTACTTAAGAAGGGTCTCTCCTTTTCCTCCATTAAAATCCACACCTCAGCCATTTCAGCACACTTTCATGCTGAACAGTCTGTCTTCTCTCACCCTTTGATTAAGAAATTCTTCAGAGGTGTATCTAACATTAGGCCTCCTGGAAGGGCACCCACTCCAACCTGGGACCTGAACTGTCTTAGGAAAACTTACATTGCCTCTCTTCGAACCAGCTGCTTCAGCAGACCTAAAACACCTTTCTTGGAAGACCGCTTTCCTCTTGGCTATTACTTCAGCTAGGAGGGTGTCAGAACTTCAAGCACTCATGGCTACTGAACCCGTCATCTTCCATGCAGACAGGGTGTCTCTCAGGACTAATCCCTCATTCATGCCATAGGTAGTATCAGATGTGACCCTAAACCAGGCTATTCATCTCCCCACCTTCTTTCCAAACCCACAGAATAAAGGGGAGAGAATCCTGCGCACACTGGATGTGCATAGACAGTTAAAATACTACCTGGACAGAAAAGTCCATTAGAAAGATGGATCAACTGTTGGTTGCCTTCGCTCCAGGGAAAGGGGGAAGCCTATCTCCAAACAGACCATTTCTAAATGGATATCCAACTGCATACAGTTCTGCTACACTTTTCATGGAAAAGCTCCTCCTAAATCTATCAGATCACACTCCACTAGGACAGCCTCTGCTTCTACTGCCTTCCTTAGAGGAGTACCCACCAGGGACATCCTGGAAGCTGCCACTTTGACCTTGGTCCACACCTTCACCAAACACTACCACCTGTCTCTGTTCTCCAGGGCTTGGGCAGGCTTTGCTTCTGCAGTTCTGCAAGGCATGCTAGCTCAATCCTAGGAATTTCATACTTCCATCCTCCCCTTCATCAGCTTTGGGAGTCCTCCCGCAAGTGATGACTACAACAGTGTACACTTACCATAAAAGTAGATGTTTGAGTATATTCACTGTTGCAGTCCTATTTTCTTTCCCTCATTCCCCCTTAATCTTATCCTTTTTGGAGATCGTGTCATTCTTGTGGCCTTTGGACCTCCACAGCCTCTTTAAACATTTCCTTCAAGGGGCTCCTACAGGTTAGGGCAAGAAAAACTGATGAAATGGTGCTGGCTGCTCTCCTTTATTCCACTGATGACCTGACATCAGTCCACAGACAACAGCAGCCGACACAGGGGAAAAGCTTTACTCTGATGTTCATGCCGCCCGAGAGCTACCCAGCAGGGATAACCCACAAGTGATGATTGCAACAGCGAATACACTCGAACATCTACATTTATGGTAAGTGTACACAACTGTACTTTCCTGGACTTCTGGTTCCTAATGGCATAGAAGACAAGGCATAGATCTACCCTCAGGAGTGCATAAAACGCTAAATAAAGGGAAAGTGCTTCCCATCTTTTTTTGGTAGCTTAGCATTTTTAAACCAGGGATGACCTTAGCTAGGAGTCTCAGGTGGTCTTTCTAGTTGTTTGATATGGCTATTAAACACATCCCAAAGAGGGCAATGTATTCATTAATTAGCCTGATCAATGAATGTAATGGGACAATGACCTGTTTGGATTGGGACAGTATTACCTTGCTGATCAGCTGCTCTAACAGAAGGACTTTTTGACTACTGTCATTGCATCATCAAAAGAAAAGACATTATCAACCCAAGTACCATTGTCTCTTAACATTCTCATTTTGGAGTGGGGTATTGTCTATGTCATATGCTGGGGGAAGGGATGGTTTACCAGTTGTGACTGTGTTGCACTTTTTAAGTATTTCATAAGCCATTGGTAACACACCAGATGTTTACAAGTGCAAGTTCTTGTTGTAAGCTTTGGGTGTCAGAGTGTTGCTTGTCATTTGTCAACCAACTTGGTTAACCAAAGGTCTTGATTTGTTGTCTGAAGGTTGGAAAAGTAAATGCCAAACAAAAGATGTCCAAGTGCAGAGCTGTGCAGAGCACCACTGATTACCTTTATAACTCTTTGATAAGGCATCTGCTTACGTGCACTGTATGATTTCTATCCCTTAAGCAATGTGCTGTTTATCTTACCACATAGGGATCTATTTGTAATGCATTTAACTTACTAACTGTGCTAGCATTGGATATGGTGTCCAAGGCATTGGCCAGGTCAAGGTATGTCATGTGTACAACATGGTCACTGTCAGTAGCTTGTCTTACTCTTTCAAAGAAATTAACCAGATCCATTAGATGAGATCCACTGATTCCCTGTGTGCCTGCACAGACCAGTGCATTGCAAGTCTACTATTCCAAAAGGATTATACTAATAAAATATAATAAACCTATTCATGATGGGACACAAATCCATCACAATGCTCAAGTGCAGACACACATATAGACAGTTTAAAGAATTATTGATTTATCTGTTGACCTGCCTTTAGCATGTGGGAGGAACCTAGAGGCACAACTGAAAATCCTTGCATACACAGAGAGGGCAGGCATGCGGACTCCACACAGAAGGCAACCCTGCAGGAAACTGAACTTGAAACATCTCTAATGACAGATGCTCAGTAAGAGATGCAGCTGACAAATGCAGGTTGCAGGAGAATGTCAACTCTTTCACCATCATGTCTATTGCAGGGGCACTATATTTTTCACATAGTGTTTGCTTTGTTTCATATGTAAGACCAAGTGCTGTGGACTGAGTATCTTTGGAATGGGCAACCAGCTTCCTTGCAGGATGTCTCTCTTAGGAGGATATATTCTTCATCCAGGGCAGTGGATTCATGTCTGACGTATTTTTGAGAGTATAATAAATGTCAGGTAATATACGATTGATATTTCCAGTCACTGGAATAGATGACTGGATTTAGCAGCTTATCCTTTCCTGTCTTTTCACTTCTTTTGTAGTCATTGCTTTTGATGCTATTTGTATGGCTGTGAAGTGAACACATATTTTACCATTCACATTATCTTTCATTGCTGATGAAGATAGATAGGATTTCAGAGGAAATCTGCAGAATTTATCTTGTCAGCTTCAGGAATTAACTGAAACTTGTAGGGCTGAAACCATCAAAATTCATCTTTCAGTTCTTTTTGGAGATTTTGTCTTTGGATACTTGAAAATCATTTCCAGTAATTTCTAATTGTTGGTTATGTTAAACTAAACACACATTAATGGTATAGACTGAAATGTTCAAAGTGCCATGCAGTTCCTAGTACTTTATATTTTTTCTGGGAATGTTTGTGATCCACTATGGTAAGCATACCACTCAATTAATGAAGGACACCTCTTGGAATCAGTGACATGTCCAGAAATAATCAGTGGCATTTTTAAAATATTAATTTCATAAATGAGATCTTGGCATAGATTCATAGGTTGGTACTAGGCTATCAGCCCTAGGGCCTATACAAGCCTAGCCATAACAATTCCCTGGCTATTTCTTCCCACTCTATTTACTTCCCTGGACCCCTGTCTAGCAGGGTGACTGACATGATCCTTGGGGTGAATTTCCTTTCTCCCATCCAATCATCAAGGTTCCTTTTGAAGAGGGCCAAAGAGGCGCTCTGCTTGACATGTATGGGCATTCTATTCCAGAGTCTGGGGAGTCTCTGGGTCAGGAACCTATCCCTCCAGCATGTTTTGTTCATTGTGATGACAAGGTTTAGATCCCTGGAGCGTGTGGCTCTGAGGGATTGGGATTTCTTTAAGTGTAGCATGTCCAACAGCTCTGGGTTTGACATGGCCTTGTATGTTAAGCAGAGATCGCCTCAGCGTAGACAATATGCGACAGAGTATAGCTGGAGATTTTTTAAGGCGGTCACCTAGGGCATCTGCTTTAGGTCTGTGATTCTTTAGTGAGGTATTTCTGCTGCCTTTCCAGTTGCTGCAGATGTCTTGAAAGGTACATACCAAATGGTGCATTGTATTCTATAATGGGTTTAATGAGGGATGAGTACAGTGGGACAATGATCTCCTTTTTTCTGGATGAAAAGCCCTTAGTGATGAGGTGTGCCACATAGAAGGATTTCCTGACTGTTGTGGCGATGTGGTTATTGAAGGTGAGACCACTGTCCACCTGTGTCCCTAAGTCTCTTATCACACTTTCAGTGTTTAGTGTACTGCCACCTATGAGGTAATTCACAGGTACATGTTTTTTCCCAAAGGGGATAACTATACATTTCTTAGCATTGAGCATTGTTAGCCAGAGTCCCTTAGTGTTGGCCTGTACTTCAGAGAAGTAGATGCCAAACAAGAGAGGTCCCAGGACTGAACCCTGAGGTACTCCACTTGTCACTTGTCTGGAGCTGGCTTTGGAGTCAGCTACTTTTACAGTGTGAGTTCTGTCAGTAAGTCAGTTGGCAACCCATCGAGTGATGTAGGGATTAATGCCTAGCTTAGTAAGTTTATCTATGATTCCAGAGTGGGGGATGGTGTCAAAGGCCTTGGTGAGGTCCAGATAGGCTGTGTGGACTGCCTTACCCTCGTCCACGGCTCTGGAGACTGATTAGAAGTCATCAGTCAGGTTCAGGAGACAAGATTGGCACTTCACGAACCCAAACTGGGTGGGGTCTAGTGTTTGAAGGTTGCCAATGTCTTTGTTTATAAGTTCCATGATAATACGTTCCATGGCCTTGCAGATCAGGCTCGTCAGACTGATGGGGTGGTAGTTCCTGGGATCCAAGGTGGATCCCCCCTTGTGGAGTGGGATAACTGTAGCTGTGTGCCACTCAGTGGGCACAAAGCTTGAGGTGAGGGTATGATTAAACATGACACGTAGGTGAGGTGCCAGTTCATTTTGTAGTTCATGTAGTACACAGCCCGGAATGTCATCTGGTCCCATGGATGCTGTATTCTTAGCTTTGGAGAGTGTGTTTTTTTTTACCTGTGTGGCCGTTATTACCAGAATTTGGCAATCTTCCGGTATTGAGATGGGCCATTTAGGGGGTGAAGTTGGCACTGAATCTATCTGCCAGGATATTGGCAATATCCTTGGGTTCAGTATATTTAATGCCATTCTGTTGTAGCTCACAGCAGATCTGAGCATTAACATATCGATTTTTGACATAGTTATAGAATGCCTTGTGGTTGTCTTTGGAATCTTTGGCAATTTTATTTTCGTAACTAGCTTTGAAGGATTTTATGAGGAATCTCAGCTTCTTACTGAGGCTGGTGAGGGAGTTTTTTGCACCCTGGGATTTTCCTCTTTTCTGCAACAGTTTCTTCCTTTTGTTGTAAAGTTTGTTTATGGCAGAATAAGAGAATGTGAATTAATATATTTTGTGAAGTAAAACAGGTGTATAATTCTAACTATTGTCATTATTAAGTTTAAGTCAACACCTTTTCTCTAAAATTTACCGGTTTTAGGATGGACAGAGAGAAGATGCGAGTCAAAATCAGGGGCATCCCTGAAAATCATTTGAGTGATGAGGTAAATATTGTGTTCACATATGTAGCTGTGTATTTTAGTTGTCCCTGTTCTTTCTTTTTAAGGACTGCACCAATACTGTCTTAGGATTGTGGCACTATGACAGATGTCTCTTTCTTTGGATTGCACATAACATCAGTGGGTTGCCCATCATCCTTTCATTTAAAGTGCCCACATTGTATACTTTTATCACATTGTTAAGCAGGTGTTAAGTCTGATATTTTATAAATGTATTTATAATGTACACATTAATATTGTTTGTCTTTTCTTCAGTGCAGTATGTTTGTGACTGGTTGTATACTGTACCTATTTTGGTTGACCTTGGTGCTTTGTTATGTGCAGTTTTAGTATTGCTTTTTTGTTTTCTTTGTTCCTCCATAACTTGTCTGTTTTACTCATTTTGACTCTGAGTTTTTGTTTAGTGTATGGAATTCTAGGATAGTGTTTTCATTGTGCTACTGTTGCCCTGACTTTGCTGCTATGTTTGTGGTTTTGCATGTGGATATATTAGTTGTTTGGCACATGTTGTCAAACGGTGTATTGCTTTCCTGTGCCCAGTACCACACCATCATCATAGATGCCTACCAATATTGTCATCTGCATTTAAATCAGTTTAATTTCTGCCTTTGTAAACGTACTATACGCATTCAAAAAACATTATCTAACATTCTAATTGTATGTAGTCAACTTTATTTAGCATGTTTATAGCAAAGCCCTTAATCATTGTAATAATCTTTTATATGTGCTTGAGATGGTTCAACGTTGATTTAAACAGACAAGTAATTTTTGTTACATTTGAAAGGGATTCCAGTCCCATGTGCAAAAAATAGGAAAAAGGGGTTGTTGATGGATGGATTTGAAAGTGACTCAGTCACTTGTAAGATGGGAAATTTCTTTAATGCTGTTGAATGTCAGTTCTAGATTAATTTTCAAAATATTGGTGTATGGATATCAGAATACTTTGTTTTTCAGTGGGGAACAAATAAACACTATACAAGTGAGAAACCATCAGGTGCAGAGGAACAGCTCCTATTATAATGCAGTTCATATGTAAAATAATTGACCAGGTATTGCTTACTGCTGACCATGCCCAACACCTAATAAGGAATAACAATAAAAAGCAATACTGTTGCTCATTTCTTGAGCTATTTAAAACTAGAGACCTCTTAAACTCTGAGCTTGAGGGTTACATGGTTGTCATAACAAACCGCAAAGTAAACAAGCGTAATCTTTGCTGATGCATATTATTATGTCCTGTGAATTCTGCTTCTTTTTTAGAAATATTTCACTGAATTCTAAACTGCACATACAGACTACATTATATATCCATTAGATCTGCCTAATGTGGAAGATTGGGTGTCGGGCTGGCAACTCAGCACTGTAAAACTCCACTGCCAATCATGAGCGGACAGGTGATCCGCTGTGGCGACCCCTAACTGGGAAAAGCCGAAAGAAGAATATATATCCATTAGATCTATCCAGAGAAAAGGAACACAGCTATCAAAATGTTTTTAGTATGTATAAATACAGTAGGTACAAAGAGAATCATTTTAATAAAAACATTGAACAGACACTGAGAGCACAGAGAAGTGACTGCATCTAGGCTGTTAAATTGGAGCTCCTGTGTTGATCAAAAAATATGTGGTAAATTTTGGTGGAGCAGTTGCCTAATGACAGGGGTGAGTGTGGTTATGGTTTTGATTCTGTGCAGAGGTTGCTACACCTGTGTAACAGGCATTCATTGAACAAAGTGGTGTGATAAGTATTGCTTTTTTGAATAAATTATCAGAGGAAAGAATGTTTCTAGGTTAGTGTACAGTAAAATAAAGTGAAAGCTACCCGTAGTAATAATTCAGATATAAGGAGTAAAAGTATGAGGGCATTCACAACAAAGATATCAAGGCAAGCTATACATAAGTTAATGTATTTAAGTTAATTGTTTTGACTGAATTTTGGTGACGTTATAAATATTTTTAAATACATTGAACAATTTTCTGATACTTAGAAGGAAAAAAAATATCAGTACCCATTTAAACTGAACATGTGTTTTCCAGTGAAGACTGAACAAAAAATACCAGTGTGTGGCCTTAAGGTATGAAAGGTAAGACATCCATGTTTTTGTCTCAACAAAACATGGAAGGCTGAGCCTAGGTTTCCATCGTTTACTTGAAATATGAAAATATGAGTATGTTATATTTCCATCAGTTCATTACAAAGGATTAAGGCTGAGCTGCTGATTAATTTTGTTCTGTAGTACTGGCTTTTATTCCTCCCATCTCTGTTTGCTTTGTCTGTGAATCAGAGCAGGATGCTTAAATAGACATTGCTCCAAGGTTATCCCTGAGAAAATATTTGTACATAGTGGATTTTCTTTTCAGCTTAACAAATAAGTGAAATAAAAAAAATAATAATTAAACTAAAGGAAGATGTCTAAACATCCACTGAGTATGTATGCAGGTCCAAACAGCTCCCACAGAGCTATTTTCCTTTTGCCTTCCCTTTCATTACTGCATATCCTACAATCCCCTGAATCCCTTTAAGAACCTCCATTTTATAACACCTTTTGTAAAACCATTCTATACTTTACAGAAAGTATATGTTCTCCTTTCTCTCCTGTCCTTGCTTTTTCAGCTCTGTATTCAGTTCTAACATTGTCACTTCTTTTCTAGCCCCCCAGAATTTCCTTATGGCACTAACCTCCATTGTCCCTTGTAGACCTCTTTTGCATACTCCCAGCCAGCCTCATGTTCTTCACACTGAGTGTCTCCGGTACATATACTGTGCCATCTGTAGTCTTGTCAGTGGTTAATAGTGGTAGAATGACCTACTGGTGCTGCAACACAACCCATCATCCTCTTTATCTTTTACTCATGCTGCCTTGCATGATTGAACTTGGAGATGGAAATCACATTGAGATATTTTTTCCTGACATTTCATTAGCTCATTCCTCCCTCATTTACCTTTTGCATGTCAGATATCGAGGAGCCTAGCCCAGTTTCCCAATTGTCCCAGAGTGCTGCCCGGTTAAGTGACTTAATCAGAGTTAAGTAGTATAAAGATGGTGGTTGAGGGGAATCAAACCCTACACTGCAGAAGTAGTTTATTAACACCTCGTGGCTA
This sequence comes from Protopterus annectens, assembly GCF_019279795.1. Lineage (NCBI taxonomy): Eukaryota > Metazoa > Chordata > Ceratodontiformes > Protopteridae > Protopterus > Protopterus annectens. Next base: position 588,934,771 of record NC_056741.1, read on the forward strand.
TAATCTTCAATGCTAATTGCCCGACTGTTGTTTTGTAATAAATGTTATCTGCAGCCTGCGTGTCTACCCTATGACTCTTACTATCTTTCATTTCAAGCTTATCCCTTTATTAATAGCAATATTCTACTTTTCATGTCATTAGCTGACAGATTTGCCTTATTGTCCAGTCCTGTAGTCTGTGCTAAATGATACTAACCAGATACTGAGACATGTAATGCACCACTTATTTTTGGTTTCTCATTAGACAGAATACATCTTACCACCACTTCTTGCTTCCTTTCTGACAAAGCCCAAGGCTCCCATTGTATGTTTCAGACACTATAACAAGAGTCCTGAAACAGGAAAAATGAAGTGAAGCTGGAGGAAATAAAGTCTGAAATTGCTGTATCCAGAGGATTTCTCTGTGGTAAAGGGATCATTAGTGTGTATAAGTAGTGAAGGGGATACAGGGTACAAAAAAACACTTTTAATGTATAACTAAGTTTTATACTTCACTGCTGCATCTAGAGAATTGCATTTAACATGTTTTGAGTTTCTGGCTTGCATTGTAGAGTCTAAACTTCTGATAGTGCACTCTGACAGCCATCTTTGTACCCATTTAGCCAGTTTATAGGCTGAGTACAATGACTTTAACCTTTTTTCATATTTTTTTTATGAAATGAGCAAAGTGCCTTGTTTGAGTCAAGATATAGGACATTAACTGTGTTCCCTTTCTCCTTGTTTGCTGTTATCCACTGACAGAATGATATCAGATTAGACAGGGATAGTAGACCTGTGCTGAGTGAAATGATGCTACCTTCTGTCTCACAGTTTGCTGATATTCAGGAGGTTTGGTGATATTAACCCCATCATTGGCATAAGGGTTGGTGTTGCCATAATGGCTAAGGTGTTTATCTCACAAACACAAGTTACAGGGTTTGATTCTTACCTTGGGAATCATAGCTAGAGTTAAAAAGCCCTCCTGGTGTATTTAACCTACTAATCACATATGAATCTGTGTATATGACACTGACAGAGCTATATTGAACTTGGTACATTTTGCACTATTCAGCTTGTACAGTAACATCTAAGAGAGAGATCAAGGTTCTCCAATGATTTTTTTTTTTTGCTTACGTGCCACTTACCATACTTGCCAAGGTTTGGGGGGGGGGGGCACATTACCATGTCCAACATGTATATGTCCATTCAAAACAGTTTGTTACAGGATATATTGAAGGCCAGATAACATGATTTGGTGGGCTGGCCCTTTCAGCAGAGTCCAGGGGAGAAAAGTTCCATTAATAAAGAATGTATAACAAGTACATTAATATAAGTGACATAGTGACAAACAAGTATACAATTTAATTAGTAAGTTACAGTTTCAGATTACAGTTAGACAATCTGAGATTTATCTTACTTACACAAAGATAGTTTTGGTTATTTTATAATATACATTGAGAGAGCTGAAAGAAAAGAAGGAGAATATGTAGATGGAGGAATCGTATACAAAGTTTAGGAGATCTTAAAAATCATGCTATTAGTGAGAACAACAAGAAAAATGGATTATGGTGTTGTGGAAGGTAAGTGGAGTAAATAATAAAAAGAGAAAAATGAAAAGACTAGGTTAGAGGGAGAAAAAGGAGTTAGTACTATATAGTACTACAAAGGAGGTATGGCACTGTATAGTACTAGAGAAAAGAGAGGCTAGTGGAAATAGGAAAGTATAGTGAAACAGAATGGCAGGAAGAAAATTAAAAATACTTCACTCAGGTACAGTAGGAGTCCTTTTGATCCCCATGCCTAGTCTTGAATTAACCCATTTAGTTTGAACTCTTCCTAATCTATGTACCTGGCACCATCACTTCCCACACCCAGTCTGCAGTGCTGCAGTTACCAAAAAAAACAAACCAAAAAAAACACCAAAAGCACTTTTCATGAAATACTCGAAGAAATGAACTACAAAAAAAGCATTCACAAACTTTATTCTCCACTTTCATCCTCAAGGGACTTTATCGGAATGAATATACAATTTCCAGCATCGGTTGTTTAAACCTTGTATTGCACAATAGAAAAAAGCTTTTTAAATAACCAATTAAATACATTTAAAAAAACATGAATTCCACAACAGCCTTAGACTTAATTCAACAGTAAAATGTGAATAAAATGAAATAATTAAATACATTTTACTAATTTCAATATTTTATCTTTAAAAAAAAAAAACACATGATGTTAATAACATCATTAAGACCGGGTGGCTTATCAGCCCCTACTTTAAGTTGCCATAGTGTTGCTTTCTGTTCTTAAACCCCCACCCCTTTCCACCTATAGGAACTTGTTCTGTAACAATGAAGAGAAACTTTTTAAATGTGGATCAAATCTGGGAGTATTTATGAAGTGCATTATTTTCTTTTTTATTTGTTTTTAATGCATAACGGTACTCCTTAATTCTGATTCCTAATCTTCTAGTTGTCATGCCTATGTAATAGTTATTACAGCCTCAACATCTGCTAGCATAAACTACTTCCTTTGATTTACAGGTAACCCCCACCCAGGATCAGTATAGTATAACTTAAATGGTTTAAACAGAAAAAAAAGTTCCTCTAAAATGCTTCTATAAATTAAGCAATCCCACATCTCTACTTACTTTTTTCTCTATTTGTAAATATACAAGCTCCTGCCATTTTTGTATTGTCTTTCTGTAATAAGGCTTTTAAATTATAACTGTTTTTGTACAGAAACCTCAGACCAAGGCCAATACATGAAATTAAATCAATACTTTCCTCTAGAATTTTCCAGTTATCCATAATGATAGCTCATATGGTCTTACTATCAGCCACCATCATATCCAGACAGCATATAACCTCTACTGTATCATTGTTTCTCTCATTTTTTTGTAGGGGTTTCAACAATATGGGTGGGAAACAATTTTCCCTTTTAAGTCTAATTTCGTCTGCTTTAGTCATCAAAAAGTTGTTTTGATAGCCCTTATTTAAAAACAAAGAAGTAACAAATTAAACCTCTTTCTAAAATTCTACATTGTCCATTGTCAATCTTGAAACCCTGATATATTGTCCCCTAGGTATGTTATTTTTTCATAAAACGAGGATGATTGCTTTGGAAATGTAAATAATTATTGCTAAAAATATTTTTTCTATGAATCTTACTATCTACTTGATACTTGTCATTGTTCCATTTAGGATATGATGGCTGATAGTGAGACCATGCAAGCTATTTTAATTTCATGTTTTGGCCTTGGTCTGAGGTTTGTATACAAAAACAGTTATAATTTAAAAGCCTTATTATAGAAAGACACTACAGAAATGGTAGGAGCCTGTATATTTACGAATAGAGTAAAGGATAGGTATAGATGTTGGAATTTCTCAATTTGTAGATACATTTTAGAGGGACCTTTTTATGTTTAAACCACTTAAATGGTGCTATATATATAAATATATATATATATATATATATATATATATATATATATATATATATATATATATATATATATATATATATATGCTTACTTTTCTCCTATTCACTTTCCCACTTGACATTCCTTATAAGGTTTATCAGTTCCTGTAGTCTCCTCTTTCATTTCCAGCCTTTTTTATCCTCTGATATTGGTTAATACTTCCTTACCCAGTATTCTGAGGGATGCCTTTCTGTCACCCCAGACCTATGTCCTCATAATATTCACCTGTGCTGTACTGTGTCTAATCACTGTTGCCCCAGCTTACTATGTTGCTCTGTTCTCCCCTCTCCTGTGCATTAATGACTACCTGTTCTATAGTTTTGCAGGGTTCTAAACTGTTGCTCCAGCCCAACAGTGTTTCTACTAGTACTCTCTCTTTTTCCTTACCTAAATATAGTTAACACACAGCTAATTCTCTGAAGCTTGAGGTCTTCCATTGCTTGCACATCCCTCCTTTTTTATTTTTATTTTAATTTTTTCCTCAACTAAGTCACTAAACTGGTAACATATTTTCATGCATCAGATGCTTACAGACAATAACTGCCATTAAAACTGTTATCTTGCCACACAATCTCAAGGCCTTCATATCTAACCCTGGCCTGCCTACTTAGTCTACTCTTGCCTGCATTCCACCCCTTCCTTCTTTCACCCACACTGCAACTCCTACCATCTAACTGTTTTTTTTCTCTAGGTACTGTGACATGACACCACCATTCCTTATCCCTGTCTGGTATTGGTTGCATCTGAGGTAATATGAAGCTGGTTAATCTTCTTTCTAAGATTTCTAGCCTAGAATCAGATTTTATCTTTTTCCTTTGCAACCTGTGGTCTGCACACAATACTACATTGTTCTTATGCTGTCTACTGCTCTTGCCATCCACTTTAGCTTAAAGAATTCCTTGATCTAATGCTCTTTATTAATCAGTTCTTTAACATATGCTTTCTGTCTTGGGTGCGGCCTGTTCCTCTGCTGCATCTTCCTCACTCTTTATGCACTGCTTCATATGCTGCTGTAACCATATGTTAGGTGCGTAGTCTCTGTATATCCACTTACACTACTGCCTCTCTCAGATTACTTGTCCTCACTTCTGCTGTATATGGCTTATCTCTTTTATCCCTTGCTGTCTTCACCAGTTCCTGATCTGTTCTTTCTAACAACCACTTTTGTAAAGTCTCTACTCATACTAAATTTTTGCCCTTCCCTTCACTATCTCACATGACTTCTTCAAGTGAGTGAGTGTTCAAGCAACAGAATCTCTACTTTGCCTTCCACTTCTTTTCTGTCCTTCCCCTGCTAAGGTTATACATTCATTCTCTAAATGCTAGCCTCTGTATTTCTCCATCCAGCCTTGGATTAATCATACTTCTTAATGGCTATCACTTGATTTTGTTTCAAGCTTCTTTCCTGCTCTAGCTCTTTTTCATCTTAGTTACCCTTTCAGAACTTTTGTCTTCAATTAGTTGTCATGTCATCTCGTGTATCATCACTGACTCCTGTAATAACCATCCTGCTCTTTCCTACAGTCTTATGACTCTACCTCAGCTACAACATCTCTGAACTAACTTCCTGCTGTTTGGACACTGTTATGCTGTTCCTTTGCCCCATCCTGCAAACAGGCCCTTTTCTTCCCTTGCAATTGAAGCTTTTTTTCCACTTAAATTCACACGTGGTTGTGTGATTCACCACTCCATAACAAATGTATAGATTCACACATTTGGGCATCTGCTTTTATCACTCCATAACAAATGTAGTCTGCTTCTTACAACATGCATGCTGCGACTATAATTGTTTACAAAATGTTATATTTGCTTTACTGAAACTGTTCAATATGCCAAGTTATGTTAACTTGTTAAATATGGTTTATATTAGCATGTGAGGCCCAGGTTGTGCCTAAAGGGAGTCCTCAGGCAAGTACATTTATCTGATCAACAAATGTAATGTAGAATAAAATAAAATAAGTAATAACTGATCTTTGAATGCCCTTTGGACCAGTTCCCCTAATGCAAAAATTCATCTTAGCCACCCTCTTGTGAGACAACCTATTGCACAACAGGTATGGTCTTCCCTCTCAAGACTCTAAATTACACAAGAGAACTACATTTCCCACATATGAATATACCTGATTTTAACCAATAAAAAACTCTCAGGTACTGGGCCTTCCCAGCTTAGGTTGGTTCTTCAGATAGATCAGATTATTTTACCTTGATTTTTTTTTCATAAATAATCTCAGGGGCATTGAGATTGTGTCATTGCAGTGGTGGAAGGGCTTGCATGTCCTTTTGATCATTAGATCATTGTAGATTTAACTATGGCAAATTGGTCTAATAGGTGAAGCCTGACAAAGGTTCATAGGTTCATAGGTTCATACTAGGCTATCTGCCCGAGGGCATTTATAAGCCTAGCCCATAGTTTTGTGGCTTACGCCACCCCTTTAGTTTGGAGAAACTATGCCCATTATTTTGCTGTGCCTCTGTCGAGCAGTGACACTGAGGTAACCCCTGGGGTGTATCTGCGATCTCCCATCCATTGGTCAAGATTCCTCTTGAACAAGGCCAGCAAGGTGCTCTGCCTCACATAAACCGGGATTTTGTTCCACAGCATAGGGAGTCTTTGGGTGATGAATCTATCCCTCCAGCATGTCCTATTAATAACCGTGTTGAGGTTCAAGTCTCCCGCCCTTGTGGCTCTGAGGGATCTAGATTTTTTGAGATGAAGCATGTTCATCAAATCTGGGTTTGACATGGCCTTGTATGTCAGGCATAGGTCACCTCTGAGCAAGCGGTAAGCAACTGAATATAACTGGAGTTCTTTCAGTCGGGCAGCATAAGACAGATTTTTGAGACCCTTTATCCTTTTGGTGAGGAACTTTTGTGGCCTCTCCAGCTGCTGCAAGTGTCGGGTCAAATACATTCCGAATGGGGCATTGTACTCGATCATTGGTCTGATGAGTGATGAGTATAGGGAGACTATGACTTCCCTTGATCTAGATGTGAATCCCTTCATGATAAGGTGGGCAATGTAGAAGGTCTTCCTAACTACTTTAGCAATATGAGTGTCGAATGAAAGGCTACTGTCAACCTGGGTTCCCAGGTCCCTAATAACTTCTTCTGTGTTCAGGGATTGCCACCTATATGGTAGCTAGGGTAACCTTATTTTTCCCGAAGGGTATGACTATGCATTTCTTGGCATTTAACTTTAGGCCATGGCTCTGGTACCAGTTATCCGCTTCTGTGAGACCCTTCTGAAGGATATCTGTGTCGGATGTGTTTTCAACTACGGCCCAGTTTGCAGTCATCTGCAAACTTTGTCAGCCATAACCCTCCTGTGTTTGCTTGTACTTCAGAAAAGTAGATGCCAAACAAGAGTGGGCCCAGGACTGAGCCCTGTGGGACACCACTTGTGACAGGCTTTGAGTCTGACATGGCGCCAGCAACTCTGACCCTGTGGGTTCTGTCACTCAGCCAGTTTGCAACCCATCTTGTAATGTATGGGTTTACATTTAAGTTGATGAATTTTTCAATGATACCCGAGTGGGGTATTGTATCAAAAGCCTTTGCCAGGTCTAGGTAGGCTGTATGGACTGCCTTTCCCTCGTCAATGGCCTTGGTGACTGTTTCGAAAAAGTCAACCAAGTTTAGAAGGCATGATCTGCCTTTGACAAAGCCAAACTGGGTTGGATCCAAAGTCTGCAAGTTCCCTATGTCTTTATTTATGAGATCCATTATGATCCTCTCCATGGCTTTGCAGATAAGGCTTGTCAAGCTAATGGGACGGTAATTTCCAGGGTCGGTGGAGGCACCGCCTTTGTGGAGTGGGACCACAGTTGCTGTGCGCCACTCCCTGGGCACGTATCCGGAGGTGAGACTAAGATTAAACAGCTGTCCTAACTGTGGGTTTAATTCCTTGTTGAGTTCATGGAGCACACAGCCGGGGACACCATCAGGTCCCATGGATGCTGTGTTCTTTGCCTTGGAGAGAGCAGTTCTCACCTGGGCGTTAGAGATGTTTGGGGGGCTACAATCATTTGGTATAGATATCTCTCCTTTAGGGGGAGAAGTTTGCACTGAACCTGTCAGCCAGTATGTTGGCAATGTCTGTAGGATCAGTAATCTTCACATCATTTTGAACTAATTCTGAGCATATCTGGGAGTTTCCTCCTAGGTTTCTGACATAGCTAAAGAATGCCTTATGATTGTCTTTAGAGTCCTTAGCTATTTTTTCTCAAAATTAGCTTTGGATGATTTTATGAGAGCTCTTAGCTTTTACTTATAGTGATCAGCGGTGTCTTACCTTTTAAGGATTTTGCTCTATCTTGTAGTAGCTTTCTCCTTTTGTTGTAGAGTTTGTTTATGGCTGGGGTCCACCAGACTGAACGCTTGCCTTTGGTACAAAGAGTCTTTGTTTTGCTTGGGATTGCCTGATCCATGCAGCCCTGCAGGTGCTGGTAGAAGGCATTTGTAAGTGATTCAGCGGTTTGAGTAATGTTAACCGCCAGCTCAGGGGCCTTAAAGGAGACCACACTAGTCTGTAGAAGTGTGAAGTCGGCTTTCGAGAAGTTCTTTACTGTGGTCTTTTTCATTTCGGGTGGGGGGGATGAGGACCTCCAGCGAGATTAGTTTGTGATCAGATCTCACCAGTGAGGGGTATACTTCCGGCGTTGAACATTGTGCTCCCATGTTCATGATGATGAGATCAAGTATGTTTTCTCCTCTTGTGGGGATGGTGACTAGTTGTTCCATGGCATTTGAGTTTATGAATTCCAGGAACTTTTGGGCTAGAGTGTTTGGGCTTGAGTAGTGTTCCCAGTCTATATTAGGGTAGTTGAAGTCACCTAGTATGATGGTGTTCGAGATACATTTATCCCTCCAGTGTTTTCAGGAAGGCCATATGAGGTTCCTGAGTTTGCGAGGGTGGCCTGTAACATGCTACAAATTGCAGAGCAGTCTTGCCTATGGTTAATTGCACCTGGATGGTTTCCGATGCATCGTGCGATGCCACCAATCTTGAGGTGTGGGTGTCCTTGATGAATATGGATACCCTCCTCCTTTCTTGGTATTGTCCGAGTTTTGGGGCGGAACGCATGATATGAGGTAAAACCTGATAGAGCTGGGGTGCTCTCAGGAGCCTTGAACCAGGTTTCTGTCACAGCACAGACATCGATGTTCTCCATACTGAGAAGGGCCTCGAGTGCGTGCATCTTGAGGTTGAGACTTCTGGCATTGAGCAGCATTACCCTTAGTTTTTCTTTGTTTTGTTCTAGGGTGGTAGGTTTAGAATTTGAGCCTTGCCTAAAAAGGCACTATGGAGGGTGGCAAGAGCCTTTGCCAAAATCCGGAATCCCAGGGGTGACAAGTGCAAGCCGTCCCTTGCAAAGCAGCGTGGCTTGTCCAGCATGTCATCCCAGGCAGACAGACATTGGATCCCCTTTGAATGACACCAGAGTTTAAGCCAATTGTTAAAGCTATTCATCTTATCTCTGTATTGTGGCATCATTCTTGGTGAAGGTAGGATACTGCTCAAGGTCAGGGTCATACCTGCTTGGGCTACATAATCAGAGAGCTCCTCTATGTCTCTTTTCATGTAGTCCAAGGAGGTACGTCTCAGGTCGTTAACACCAGCGTGGACAATGATTGAGTCGTACTTGTACCTGCTGTTGAGAGACCTGAGTGCATGCGTTATGTGGCTGATTCTAGCACCCGACAGGCAGCTTACTGTGACCTTCTCCTTACTCAGTCTGGTGAGCGGGACGTCAGTGTGTCTGACTATGGAGTCACCAATGACTAGTGTGTCTGGCATTGTGTTTGGCCTTAAGGGCTGTGACTGCTTGGCACTCTGACTGTGTGGTCTATGTGTTGCAGGTGTTGTGTTCTGAGGTGGTAGTTGTTTGGGTGTCTGCTTTGGTGGCCTCTGCTGTTTTGGTAGATTTTGATCAGAGCCTCCGAGTATGTCTTTGTGTGTTTATGTGTATGATTTGAGGTTGTGATGGTATTATGTGAGACTGGGTCTATAGTGTGTGTGGTTACCTTCTCCTCCTGTCTGGTCATGCCAGTCCTATGTTGAGAGAGCTCAGCCTCCAGTTTGGCTGTATAGTTGCATCTCTCGCATGTATTTGTGTTTTGTGGGAGGAGGAGAGGGTTGTTCAGGTACATGAGGCAATTGTAACATTGCCTCAATATTCCCAGGTTCACCAGCTGAGCAGGAGAGGACATTAGCAACTGATCCCTCGACATGCTAGAAGGAATAGACAGAAAAACTTAAGAAAAGGTTCTGGGGGATGTGGGTGACCGAGAAATGGGGTTTGCTTTTTTGGGGTACTTTCTATAACAAGAGTGCTGTATCGAGGTGATAAGTACTGTAGGAGCAAGTGCTTCACTATACAGATAGAGAAAAGTCTACTTGAGAGTCAAGTAGAGATAATTTATAGTTGTAGGATACACTAAATAGAACAGTAGTATACTTTGAGGAAGGTAGTTTTAAGGGAAAATTTGAAGAGTGGACTTTAGGTAGCCCTAATAGTTTAAATCTGATTAACCGGCGCTGCCCTAGTGTGCAACGGTAGCAGCTCCGCGCTAACGCGTGCTTTATAGCAGGGGGCTGGAAAAAACAGGAAATGACCCAAAATGGCCGACGAATTACTAGTTGCTGCTTCTAACCACTCCTCTGAGGACAAACAAGCAGCTCAGTACTCCCCACTCCCACTGGTGAGTAAAGAAACTACCTCTGGCCACACAAGAAAATGGAGGAACACAGAAACCAAATACAAAGCCCAGGGATCAGCAAAATCTGATCACTGGAACAACTAGCTAGGAAAGTTTAGAAAAGGAGAAATATTTTTTTGTTTTTTTTGCAAACAGGTAGATAAAAAATTCTGACCACCCTATAATAATTCATTTAAACAGTAAGGGAACAAGACATCTTGTAGCTGCATGACCCACGTACTTTGATGAGATCAGTCTGAAAAAGCTGCTAAGAGCTACTGTGTGGCTTTGCCACATGAAAAGCAAAAGTTGAGGACAGGGATTTGGAAAGATTAGGGGGGACCAGATTCTGGAAAAATAAACTGCTCTTGGGAAATGAAAGGATGTGTTACGGTAATTTGAGATCCACTGGACTGACAGCCCATTATCAGTGAAAGCTGAAAAGAGAAAGGTAGCTAAAGACCTAAGTGTAATGGGGGGGTACACTCTCCTTCTACCCACTTAGGTAATGCTACCCGATCCAAGATCAAACAATTTCAGAGCAGATATTAAGTTTTCATTGAAGTGGAAACAGTCTAGTGAGTTTTGATGGCATACACAGTTTACAAGCTGGGATGTAACATTACTAGAGAATGAGCCGATCATTGTACTAGAGGACAAAAAGTACTATCCAGATATAGCTGGTCTTATAGGTTCACAGACTCTAAGGGCCCTTATAAGCCTAGCCTTGCAACCCAAATGTGACCCACAAATTTGATTTATATAGGGGTTATTTACTGACTGCCTCTCCCCATCAGAGGCATAAGTGCCAGACCATGGGTGAATTTCTGATTACCCATCCTTTGGTCCAAGTTGTGCTTAAATAGGAAGAAACTCTGCTTCACAAGGATGGCGAGCCTGTTCCAGAGAATGGGAAATCTCTGAGAAACTTATCTGTTTCTCCAACATGTCCTATTTATGTTGCAAGCAAAATTTAGGAGTTTTAGTCTAGCAGTTCTGATGATGTTTGTTTATCAGCTGTACAAAAGGTTCATCAAAATAGGGTCCAGGGATGCCTTGTATGCCAATAAAAGATCACCACTCAGAAATCTGTATGATACCAAGTAAAGAGACAAGGCTTTGAGGTCATCAGAGTAGATCATTGTGTTTACTCACTGTATTCTTTTTGTAATTAACCTTTGTGGATGTTCCAGTTGCTGCATGTATCTGGTCAGGTACATTCCAAAGGGGGCATCATACTGTATGATGAGTCTGATGATGTCCGAGTACAGTAGTATGATGACCTTTGTGGATCCTGATGCAATGCCCTCACTTTTAAGTTAAGTAACATAAAAGGATTTTCTTACTACCGTAGACCCATGTTTGTTGAAGGCTAATTTACTATTAACATAAGGTCCCAGATCCCTGACTAATGAATCAACTTTTAGGGGTGTTTTATTGATGGTGATGTAATTACCTGGGGTGGCTGACTTACCAGAGGTAGTACAATGCATTTCTTGGTATTGCATTTTAAGCCATCACTTTGGCACCAAACATTTCTCTGTGTTAGACCTTCCTGAAGAGTGTTCTCATTTTGGTGGGATTCAATGACTGCTCCCAGTTTGCAGTCATCTGTGAACTTGGTTAGCCAGAGGCCTTGATTTGGGCATTGGTATCTGAGAAGTAGATGCCAAAGAGGAGTGGGCCTAGCATAGATACCTGGGGGACTGCACTGGTGACTGGCCTCTTTATGTTCCTGTGTTCTGTCAGTGAGCCAGCCAGCTATCCAGTGTGTTACAAAGGGGTTTCTATGTAGTTTGATAAGTTTGTTGACAATGCTTGAGTGGGGTATTGTATCAAATGCTTTAGCCAGAGATAGGTTGGAAGTATGCATAGTTTTCCCCTCATCAGTTCCCTTAGTGACCTTTTCAAAGATGTCCTCCAGATTCAGTAAGCATAACCTTCCTTTGTCAAAGCCAAACTGGGATGGATCCATTGTCTGGAGGTCTCCTATATCTTTGTTGATAATTTTCATGATAATTCTTTCCTTGGCTTTGCAGATACAACTAGTCAGACTAATGGGTCTGTAGTTTCCGGGATCTGTTGAAGGTCCTCCATTATGAAGAGAGATGACCATCACAGTCTTCCATTCATGTGGCACAAAGCCTCTTTTAAGACTATAGTTAAATAATGACTTCATGGTTCCTGATAAGTTATATTTTAGACTGTTCAGAAGGCATCCTGGAATGTTATGGGGGCCCATTGAGGTAAAGTTCTTGGCTTTAGTAAGCACAGCCATTATATGCTCCCTAGTTATAGTTGGAGAGGTTATGTTTGAGGGTGTTTTGGAGGGTATAGTTGGGGGTGGGGAGTAAAGGTGGAAATGAATTTGTTCGCTAACAGATTCACTATATCACCAAGTTCAGAGAATGTGGCACCATTAACCATCTGCCTGTGATGTTTCTGACATAGCTAAAGAATGCCTTATAGTTATCATTCACCTGGGAGGATATCCTAACCTCCAGGTTGATTTTGCTTGACCTAATTAACCCTCTTAGTTGCATATTTAATTTGATGAGAGAGTTTTATCTTTATGGGAATTACTCTTCTTGATTTTTGACATACTTTTTTTCTTTTTGTTGTATATTCTGTTTAATTTGGGATGCCACCAGGTCTGTCTGTTTCTGGGGCCAGTCCTGGGCTTACTTCTGGTAGGTACAGTGGCCTCTAATCATCCATTGGTATGGTTTTACAGAGTTTCTGAGTGCAATTCAGCATAGGCTGCTGTGTTCTTGGGGTTTGGAGCGGCATTGAATTTTGACAAACTATTTCTTAATAAAAGGTAATTTGCCTTGGAATAGGTCCTAACTGTAATTGGTTTTAATGGGTTTATGGAGATGATTTTTATTTCAAAGGAGACTGCTTTATGGTTGGACCTTACCAGGGAGAAGAAGACATGTGGGGGCAGTGTTCTCCCATATATATGAGCATGAGGTCCAGTATGCTGGAGTCTCTAATGGCCATAGTCACTATTTGGTCAAGGGTGTTTGTACTTACGAAATCAAGGAATCTCTATGTCTGTAGATTTGAGGCAGTGTAGAATTCCCAGTCTATACAGGGGTAATTATAGTCTGCCATGAGTAGGGTGTTAGGTTGGATGGTTAAGTGCGTCAAGTAGGTCCAAGTATGCATTTTGAGCTTCTTGGGACATGGAGGGTGACATATAGCTGGCTAGGATATGGTATGGGATTTTGTCTATGGTGATCTGCACATGGAAGAACTGCAGCACATCATCCTGTTTGACCACCCTAGAAGTATGCTTGTAATTTATGCATATTGAGACAACTCCACCTTTAGCCATTGTCTGTGTAGCTACTGTTATAAAACCTGAGGAAGGCACTCTCTGCTGCTTTAAACTGTCTCAGTAACTGCACAGATGTCTATATTCTGGAGAGTCAAGAGAACTTCTAGGGAGTGAAGTTTTTTATTTAGTCTCCTGGCCTTGTAACACCTTGAGGTTCAGTTGAGTTGATTTTGCTATGTTGGCAGGTTTGTCAGTTTGGCATTGCCTAAAAAAGGCACTATAGGGTTGGATAAAGCTTTAGCCAGTAGTTGAAAGCCTACAGGGGAAAGGTGCAGGCCAAGCTTGGCAAAGCTACATAGATTGTTAACCATGTCCTCCCATGCTAATATTGGATCCTCTTACAATGACACCAGAAAGACAGCTAGTTGAAGTCAATATTTTTTGTTCATATTGTGGCATCATCCACAGTGATGGTAATATACTGCTATGTGCTAGGTTTATTCCAGCCTGAGACACATAGTCTGAAAACTCCATAATGCCTCTCTTCATGTTGTCCAAAGAGATGCATCTCAGGTCATTTACACCTACATAGACTATGATGAAATCATACTGGTACCTGTGACATAATGACTTGAGAGTGTGCACGATTTGATGCCTCATGGCTCCTGTAATCAACTTACAGTTATCTTCTCCTTGTTTAACCTGATTATAGGGGCATCAATGTATCTTACAATGGAGTCCCCTATGATGAAAGCCCTGGGAAGTGTGTTTGCTTGCCTTAGGGGCTTAGTGTTTGGGACTCAACTGAGAGTGACAGTATGTGTGAGGTTAAGTGGTGTTTTTTCTGAGTGCCTTTAGGGTTAGCATAGGCATAGCTTTGACAATGGGTGTCTAGGTGATCCTTGTTGTTTAGGAAGATTGCTTTTAAATGCCTCAGTATACATTAATCTGTCTTCTCTTGTTCACAGCGCTTGTTCCGAACTAGACTTCTCATTTGCATTTCATCTCTCTCCAACTCACCTTAAAAAAAAAAAAATGTGATACCATTTCAAAAAGTGCCATGGACTCTTCAAACCACATTTGTGTTTCATCTGAAATGATGGCTTCTCATTATTTTAATATCAGCCTCTGTCTTCATGCTAGATTTTTATTGCATGCACTTAAAATGAGAGCAAAATCACCAGAATGCTGAGATGGAAGTATAAGAAAAGTCCCTGAAGCTTGCCACAGTTGTGACATTTGCAATGGAAGACGCTTGTTAGTTTATGTATTAGGTAGAAACATAAAGGCAGAATATATGAGTTGCACAGAGGGCTACTTCTTTACTAAATCTTTGTGTAAAGTGCAAGCCCTTTCCAGCTACATGACTCACAACCCAGCCATGGTGTCCATAAACAGAAAGTGATCCTCTGAGGTCCAACTAAAGCCCCAGTCCCCAATGACAAGGAAAGAAGTATAGCTGACTGATTGGGTAGGAAATTTTACACCTCTGCCAGCGAGGCCCTCAGAGCTCATATGCTAAATTTCCAAGGGACTCTGCTCTCCCAATATAAGGGCAAGGCAAAAGAGGTATAGGATAAAACCCTGAGAGATAGGTTTGTGATATCCCCTTTTATTAGATAGATGACATTCTGTAGCTCTACATTCTATGCATAACAGTATATTTATTCAACAATGCTATCTTTGCACCTATGGACAGTAACTCATGGAACTGTCTGGTACTGCAGAGAACCCAATAAACTGAACTTTATTTTATTGTAGCTAAGTATAACCCTGATTCTGTAGCAGTTGCTTACTTAATCTAAACAATGAGTACAATATGGATAGCCTTGTATCAGTACAATGCCATTCATAACCTAGTAGCAACCTGGGAGGTAGATTGGTACAGCTGAGTTGAGAGTTCACTGGTAAGTTCCATACTGTGTCCAACAGCTGCATGCATGATTGTAGCTGACTGATTCATCAAATACTTTGCTGCAGTTTCTGTTAATTCCTTATCTTACTGAATTCATTCACTTCATTTTTAACGTCGAGTACTTGCTGCAGTAGTTTTAAAAAAATCTTCACATTTTCTTGTATACATCTGCATGTCACCGCCCTGTAAACTTGAAAGTACTGGATTCAGATAAAGATCATTCAGTTTTTTTCTGCAACTTTTGCCCAAAACAAAAGTCCAGCATCATTCTGACCCTTTCTCCTTTGTTTAGTAATGGCACTTTCTTTGCTTCTTTATCATTGAATTCTTTTTCTTTTAGTTGCTTTTTCTGTAGAAGTTCCTCTGGTCTCTCACATTCTGGAGCAGAGAGTGAAAATGATGTGTGAAGCTTTGATGTTCTTTGTATTACTCATATTTACAATATTTCTTGGTCTAGAACTTCTGCAGTAGAGGGCCCAGTGTTCATAGGTTCATAGGTACTAGGCTATTGCCCTAGGACCTATATAAGCCTAGCCAAAAAGGTACCCTGGCTTTTGCCACCCAAGAAAAATAATTTTCCTGTGCCCCTGTTGAGCAGAGCCACAGAAGTGATCCCCGGGGTGAATTTCCTATTTCCCATTAAATCATCAAGATTTTTCTTGAAGCGTGCTAATGAGCAGCTTTGTTTGATATAGATAGGTAGTTTGTTCCAGAGTATGGGAAGTCTCTGGGACAAAAAGTTATCCCTCCATCATATTCTGTTTATTGTGGTGACAAGGTTTAGGTCCCTAGAGCATGTAGCTTGGAGGTATTGGGATTTCTTTAAGTGGAGCATGTCCAACAGCTCTGGGTTTGACATAGCTTTGTATGTTAGGCAGAGATCGCCTTTGAGTAAGCGATATGCAATGGAGTAAAGCTGGAGTTTTTTGAGACGGGCTGTGTAGGGCATCTGTTTGAGGCTGGTAATCCTCTTTTTTGAGGTATTTCTGTGGCCTTTCCAGTTGTTGTAGATGTCTTGTGAGGTACATACCAAAAGGGGAGTTGTACTCTATAATGAGTCAAATGAGTGATGAGTAGCGAGGAACAATAACCTCTTTTTTTCTGGATGAGAAACCTTTTGTGATGAGGTGTGCCATGTAGAAGGATTTCCTGACTACTGTGGCAATGTGATTATCAAAGGAGAGTCTACTGTCCACCTGTGTCCCAAGGTCTCTTATCACACTTTCAGTTTTAAGTAGACTACCGCCTATGTGGTAGTTCATGGGTACAGAGTTTTTATCAAAGGGGATGACAATGCACTTTTTGGCATTGAGCTTGAGCCATGGCTTTGACACCAGGCATCTGTCTCAGTGAGGCCCTTAGGTAGGATGTCCACATTGTTAGGAGTTTCAGTTATGGCTCCTAGTTTGCAGACATCTGTGAACTTCATTAACCAAAGACCTTCTGTGTTAGTCTGTACTTCAGAGAAGTAGATACTAAACAGGCGAGGACCCAGGACTGAACCCTGTGGTACTCCACTTGTCACTGGTCTGAAGTTGCATTTGGAGTCTGCTACTTTCACAGTGTGGGTTCTGTCAGTGAGCCACTTGGCAACCCAACTTGTGACATAGGGATTTATACCTAGTTTAGTGAGTTTATCTATAATTCCAGAGTGGGGGATGGTGTCAAAAGCCTTGGTGAGATCTAGATAGGCTGTGTGAACCACTTTACCCTTATCTACAGCTTTGGTGACCACTTTAAAGAGGACTATCAGGTTTAGGAGACATGATCTGCCTTTTACAGACCTGAACTGGGTGGGGTCAGAGTTTGGAGATTACCAATGTCTTTGTTTATAAGTTCCATGATTCCATGGCCTTGCAAACCAGGCTCATCAGGCTAATGGGGCAGTAGTTCCTGGGGTCCATGATGGCTCCCCCTTTGTGGAGTGGGATAACCGTCACTGTGTGCCATTCAGTGGGCACACAGCCTGAGCTGATACTATGACTGAACATGGTACTTAGGTGGGGTGTCAGTTCGTTCTGTAGTTCATGTAGAACACAGCCTGGGATGTTGTCAGGTCCCATGGATGCTGTGTTCTTGACTCTGAAGAGTGTGGTTTTTACTTGTGCAGCCATGATTACAGGAGGTTTGCATTCTTCCAGTATAAGATGTGCCCTTCAGGAGGTAAGAGAGGGTAAAGTTAGCACTGAACCTATCTGCCAGGATATCAATTGGTTCTGTATATGTAGTGCCATTGTGCTGTAACTCAGAGCAGATCTGAGTGTTGCCATTGAGATTCTTGACATAGCTATAGAATGCTTTGTGGTTGTCTTTAGATCAGTGGCGATTTTGTTTTCGTAACTAGCTTTGGAGGATTTTATGAGGGATCTCAGCTACTTACTGAGGCTGATGAGGGAGTTCCTCCAATCATGGGATTTTACTATTTTTTGCAACAGTTTCTTTCTTCTGTTGGAGAGTTTGTTTATGGCAGGGGACCACCAGATTGGCTTCCTTTTTTTGGAGGATAGCATGTTGGTTCTGTTAGGGATAGCATGATCCATGCACTCATGTAAGTGCTTATAAAGTGCATTTGTGTAGGATTCAGCAGTCGTACCTCTATTGTCCAACTGCATGGGTGTCGTGAAGTTTGACACGTCTGTCTTAAGAAGAGTAAAGTTAGCTTTGGAGAAATTTTTTACAGCAGTTTCCCTAATGGGGGGTGGAGGCAGGATGTGTATGTCTAGGGTGTTTAGCTTGTGGTCGGATCTGACCAATGAGGATTTGACCTATGGTGTGGAACACCGGTCACCCTTGTTGGTAATGCCAAGGTTTAGGATATTGCTGCCCTGGATAAATTGATCCAAGACATTGGAATTTATGAATTCCAGAAAACATTGAGCAAAAGAGTTGGTACATGAGTAGTTTTCCCATTTAATGGTGGGATAGTTGAAATTTCCCATTATTAGGGTGGTGGGTTGTACCCTAATATTTTCCAGTGTATCAAGAAATGAGGAGTGGGAATCCTGGGGGCATGGTGGGGGATCTGTAGCAAGCTACAATTTGGATTGCGGTCTTGCCAAGAGTCAGTTGCACTTGGATAATCTCAGATGCATTATGCTGAGCAACTAGCCTGGAGGTGTGGATATCCTTAATGAATGTGGACACGCCTCTGCCTTTTAATGTTTTGGTGCAGGTTAGATGGCCGAAAGGTGTGGTATGAATTACAGCCTGGTAATGCACGGGTGCTCTCTGGAGCCTTGCACCAGGTCTCTGTTACTGCACAGATGGCAATGTTCTCCATTTTAAGGAGTGCCTCAAGTGAGTGCATTTTGAGGTTTAGACTTCTAGCATTGAGTAGCATTACCCTCAGATTTTGCTTGCTTGTACCTGTTACAGTGGTGAATTTGTCATTTGAACCTTGCCTAAAAAAGGCACTATAGGGGTGGCAAGAACCTTAGCCAGTATCTGGAATGCCAAGGGTGACAGGTGTAGGCCATCTCTGGCAAATCATCGTAGTTTGTCGATCATGTCATCCCAGGCAGACAGATACTGGATCCCCTTAGAATAACACCAGAAGCTTGGCCAATTGTTAAAGTCAGTCATTTTGTCCTTGTACTATGGTATCATTTTGGGTGAGGGCAGGATGCTACTCAGGGTTAGGGTCATACCTGCCTGGGTTACAAGATTGGAGAGCTCCTCCATGTCTCTTTTCATGTAGTCCAAGGAGGTACATCTCGGGTCATTCACACCAACATGGACAATGACAAAGTCATATCTGTACTTGTTGTGGAGTGATCTGAGTGCATGCATTATGTGGTGGATACTGGCACCCACACGCAGCTGACAGTAACTTTCTCCTTGTTTAGCCTGGTGAGTGGAACATCGGTGTGCCTGATTATAGAGTCACCTATGATTAGAGTGTTGGGTACGTTGTTATGCCTTATGGGCTGTGGTTGAGTGGTGCACTGAGTTTGTGAGCTATATGTCATTTGGGTTGTGTTGGGGGTGGAGGTTGCTTGCATTTCTGCTTTGGAGGTCTCTGTTGCTTGGGCAAATTTTTATTGAGAGCCTCTGTGAATGTAGGTGTGTGTTTTGTGTTTCTATGAGTGTGCTTTGGTGGTGTAGGTTTTGAGGGACTATGTGATGAGTGTGGTGTGATGCAAGTGTTTACCTTCTCCTCTTGACTGTCTAGTCCAGTCTTGGGTGAAGAAAGCTTTGCTTCCAGTTTGTCTATATAAGTGCATCTCTCACAGGTTGTAGTGTTGGGTGGTAGGAGAAGCTGGTTGCCTGTGTATATGAGGCAATTGCTGCATTGCCCCAAGATGCCCAGCTTTATCAGGTACACAGGAGAAAACACTGGAAGCTGACCCTTAGACATACCTGGATAGATGCTTATTTATTAAGTACTAAAAACTGTTTTCCCCTAAACAAGTGAGGAACGTTGAGTACTGTAGTCATTTGTAGCTTATTTAGTGCTTACAAAGAGTTCTGAATAAGTGCTGAGCTCAAAGAAACAGATTTGGGTGCTAAAACTAAAAAAAAATTGGCTAGTTCTAAGGGAAAATTTGAAGAGCGGACTTTATGGCGCAGGGAATAGTTTAACCCTATCTAAGTAGCGATGCATAAAGTGTATTTTTTTAATATAACAGTAGCAAATGAGCAAACTGATTTAAATAAATTAACCAATTAACCAATAAAAAGCTAAAAACTGAGTCCCGTTCCAGCAGCCTTTGATCAGACAAGTTCTAACTGCACACTCCTACCACTAGGGTGCAGAGGAACCTTCTCCAAAAATGATAGCCTGGATTAGTGCTCAAGTTATACAAACAAAGCTAGATTCAGCAGGTCTGAATCTAGTCTATGCTACAGCAAACAAGGCGTACCAATTTCAGAAAGAAACAGTTCAAATAAACAGGCACAATAAGCCTTTAACCAGAAACTCCCAGCTCAGAAGGGCAGAATCTACCCTCTTGTTCCACAAGAGTATAGACCACACCTTCTTAATGTAAAATAACTGTCCCAAAGCCCAAGTGCTTAAACCAGAACTAATACACTTTTAGAATAACAGACAGTAAGCCTTCTGTCAGCAACTCCCAACTTAGAAGGATGTAAGCTACCTGTCTTGCCACAACAGTGCAGACCACAAACCTTCTTAATGTAAAACAACTGGTCTGAAGCCCAAGTGCTTAAGCCAAAGGCTTAGGATAACAGCTACAGTTTAATCAGGCTACTAACAAGCAGTAATAAATGCAGCAGAATAAATACAATTGAGTACTTTTAAGAAGAGGCAAAAGCAAAATAAAGTAATAAAGTAGGAAGAAGCACAAATACAGTAAAAGCAGATTGTGAAGATTGGAGGAAGATGGGCGAAGGCTGCCAACCTAGTCAAACAGAATTCGATACATAATTCTATCAACTGTATAAATAAATGTAAAATACAGGCTTGTGTTTTTTAAATTAAAGAAAACACTGTAAAATGTGAACTTCAAGACTGTTGCAACATTGCCATCTGCTGTAAGGAAACCCAAGCCAAACATTTCAAATTTGCCTTTAGAAGTTGAAAAGATCTTATGAATTTCTTTGATGTTTTACAAGTTTGCTCCACTGAGACTGGATGAAAGTTTCATGCCCATTGTTTTAAGGTTAAAGTTAAGGGCCAGAATTTACATGTGGAAGGTGTTTTATTGCTCTGGTTTCTGTTAGCGTGTATATGTGAAATGCCTTGTATTGTTGTAGTTTCCTGAGCAGGTGTTAGCTTGCTAAATAATGCAGTTTGTGGCCTGAGAAAACCTAAGTGTCAAAATGATGTAATTTGGGAGGGCCTCAGCAGAGCTGTTGGTTAGTGTTTAAAAACTATTGTTCAGTGAGAGACTGTAAGCATTTTGATCTTGGACATCTAACCCAGCACTGCTTGGTCTTTATGTACGTAAGTAGGGTTATAGCACTGTGATTTCTCTTAGGAATAGTTAAACTTAGAAGAAAGTTAGACTAAGTATTTTTCTTTGAAATCAGATTTTTCCTACGATATTGTTTTAAGCTTCTGCTTGATCTCTGAACTTGTGTGGCATTGTACTATAGTAGTTTTGTCTTGTGTTTTAATTATTTATTATTAAATATTTTAAAACCTTTACCTGTAATTGGTTTATGTAGAGATAAAGCAACTGTAGAATGACAAACTGTCACAAAACAAAACTGGTGCAGGTCTGGAAAAATTTTTTTTCAGCACAGCTCGAACAGTGAAGCTCCTTTATTGAAATGAACTGAGGAAGTCTGTATACTAACAGATGAAAGCGCTTAACCAGTGTATGTTATATTCTGTATCATTTCAATAAAGGAGCTTCACTGTTCGAGCTGTGCTGAAAAATTTTTTTTCCAGACCTGCACCAGCTTTGTTTTGTGACAGTTTATGTAGAGATAATATAACCTCTAAAGTACATTACATATTTACAGATTTTACAGTCTAAGTCACTCCAAATTAAGGCTTGACTGTCTAGTCATACTACCATTAGATTATAATATTGCACAGTACTAATTGGACACCCTTTTAAGGGCCTTTTAGTAGCTGATAATTATTAGCTGGGTTGTGGCAGAAATTACTACTGTATAGTCTTGGTAAAGGGGCACAGCTAGATAATCTGTGTCAGCCTTTTCCAGGAGTGTCTGTGAAGTTGTATAAATACTTATCTCAAAGTGTGTGTGTGTTGTGTCAGCTACTTGGGCAGGGACACGAAGCACTGGTTGGACAGAGAGGGTACTGGAGATTTTAGCTTGCCCAGCTAGGCTGAGACCTGGACACTATAGCTGTGTCAGTGGAAAGTCTTACTGGGGACCTGGACAGCAAGGGAGCAACCAGCCCCAGAATGACTGTCATCTCTGTGTGCACTTAAGTGAAATTGTACTTTACTGTGTGTATTAGTTATCCTTTCGTCTTCTAGGAAATGATCTCCCTGGTGTTAGTGATGAGGATTGAGGCTCCTTTATTGCTGGGCCAGGGAACGGGCATCACACAGATGAATAAAGTGCAATTGTTTTTGATAGTAGAGTGCAAGGAGCAGAAGATAATTCAAGGTTAAGAACCTAAGTGGGTTGGCCTTCTCAAATGTTCTCTCTGTATTAAGTACAGCGAACACTAGACTGGGAGGGGTGTCCCCCAGAGATGCAGCCAATTGCAAAGCCACCAACTATAACATCACAAGAATTTGTTGGGAGGAAGGGAGGGAAAAAAACATTTCAGGACAGATGAGAAACAGAAAACAATGCCAGAAAATATATAAAATAATTCAGTCAGGCAAAAAATAATTCAGTCAGGCAAAATTAAGACAATGCAGAACTCTGCAAGGTTAAAATGCCAAGAAATACACTTATCAATCAGCGATATATTTCCATATTATTTGAGAATCACACTTCAGCCAGAACACCAGGAGTTTCCAACAGTGCATGCAGGAATTTACAAACAGAAACTATTTTTAAATCAGAAAGCATTAAAGCAATCAGATAACATAAAAGCTGTTACACCAGTTTTATAAACTCCCACAGGAATAGGGGGGCACCAGTTTCAGGACAGATGAGAAACAGAAAACAATGCCAGAAAATATATAAAATAATTCAGTCAGGCAAAATTAAGACAATGCACAACTCTGAAAGGTTAAAATGCCAAGAAATATACTTGTCAATCAGTGATATGTTTCCAGATTGTTTGAGAATCACACTTCAGTCAGAACACCAGGAGTTTCCAACAGTGTATGCAAGAATTTACAAACAGAAACTATTTTTAAATCAGCAAGCCTTGAAGCAATCAGATAACACAAAAGCTGTTACACCAGTTTTATAAACTCCCACAGGAATAGGGGGGGACCAGTTTCAGGACAGATGAGAAACAGAAAATAATGCCAGAAAATATATACAATAATTCAGTCAGGCAAAAAAATAATTAAGTCAGGCAAAATTGACAATGCAGAACTCTGAAAGGTTAAAATGCCAAGAAATATATTTATCAATCAGAAATATATTTCCAGATTGTTTGAGAATCACACTTCAGCCAGAACATTTTGAGTTTCCAACAGTTGGGCCTGACTTCCAGAGTTTTTTTTCCTTCTCCTTCTCAGCTGGGCAGATGCCCTACGACCTCTGTGCCAGGATGCCTTTGATCTAAAAGAGGTATTTTACAGTGCCATCTCCATTTCTTTCTTGCTATAATGTGTTGAAGGAATCCATAGTTGATCCAAGTACCAAGCGTCTTCAGTCCTCAGGTGTAGCTTCACTTCCAATGAACAGGTAAGTGTCCCATTGGGGAACTCTCCCTTCTGCTTATTGCCTTGTCTAGATGCTGTTTACTTGTTTTAGGATTTCAGTTTTTGCTACAGTTGCTATAAGCTACTAGCTATTGGGTGCCAGATTAGATATCAGTATCTGAAGTTACTGGGTATTATTTGCAAAAAAAATCCACATTAAGACTTTCATAACCAGTGTTTATTTTGTGTGGGTACAGAGCATAATATCACCTGTAGTCCCCATTCTATGAGATTTTATAAAAAGAAAATCAAACAGATAGAAAAAAAAAAATTTCCAGACAACTTGATTGTGAAAAGGCTGTGTGTCTTGTCCAGGGCTGTTATGGCTTCTGCCAGGTTGTCAGTGGGCATCCCACCTAAAAAGCATAAAGTGACATACCCATGCAAGAAGGAATGACTTAGCAATCAAGTCTCAAGGCTCTCTTGAGGTAGTTTAGTAGCCCCTGTCCCAGACACTAATTTGGAACAAGGCTTCTGCCACACTATTGGAGCTGAAGTCCTGCAGATCTTGGACAATCTGGATACCTCCCATGGAATCTAGCTCTAATACCCATATTCTGATAACTGATGGCTTATAGGTGCACAGGTTGGTACTAGGCTATCGGCCCTAGGGCCTATACAAGCCTAGCCATAACAATTCCCTGTCTATTTCTTCCCACACTATTTACTTCCCTGGACCTCTGTCTAGCAAGGCGACTGAAGTGATTCCGGGGGTGAATTTCCTTTCTCCAATCCAATTGTCAAAGTTCCTTTTGAAGAGGGCCAAAGAGACGATCTGCTTGACATGTATGGGCAGTCTGTTCCAGAGTCTGGGGAGTCTCTCTGGGTCAGGAACCTATCTGTCCAGCATGATTTGTTTATTGTGATGACAAGGTTTAGATCCCTGGAGCGTGTGGCTCTAAGGGATTGGGATTTCTTTAAATGTAGCATGTCCAACAGCTCTGGGTTTGACATGGCCTTGTATGTTAAGCAGAGATCGCCTCTGAGTAGACGATATGTGACAGAGTATAGCTAGAGTTTTTTAAGGTGGTCAGCACTGGACTGGCATCTGCTTTAGGCCTGTGATTATTTTAGTGAGGTATTTCTGCGGCCTTTCCAGTTGTTACAGATGTCTTCAGAGAAACATACCAAATGGGGCATTGTATTCTATAATGGGTCTAATGAGGGATGAGTACAGTGGGACAATGACCTCCTTTTTTCTGGATGAAAAGCCCTTTGTGATGAGGTGTGCCACATGGAAGGATTTCCTGACTGTTGTGGCGATGTGGTTATCGAAGGTGAGACCACTGTTCACCTGTGTCCCTAAGTCTCTTATCACACTTTCGGTGTTTAGTGTACTGCCACCTGTGTGGTAATTCACAGGTACATGTTTTTTTCCCAAAGGGGATAACTATACATTTCTTGGCATTGAGCTTGAGCCCATGGATCTGGCACCAAGCATCTGTTTCTGTAAGGCCCTTTTGTAGAGTATCCACATCATTTGTGGATTCAGTAATGGCTCCCAGTTTGCAGTCATCTGTGAACTTTGTTAGCCAGAGTCCCTTAGTGTAGGCCTGTACTTTAGACAAGAGCAGTCCCAGGACTGAACCCTGAGGTACTCTACTTGTCACTTGTCTGGAGCTGGATTTGGAGTCAGCTACATTTACAGTGTGGGTTCTGTCAGTAAGCCATTTGGTAACCCATCGAGTAACATAGGGATTAATGCCCAGCTTAGTAAGTCTAGCTATGATTCCAGAGTGGGGGATGGTGTCAAAGGCCTTGGCGAGGTCCAGATAGGCTGAGTGGACTGCCTTACCCTCATCCACGGTTCTGGAGACTGATTCAAAGAAGTCAGTCAGGTTTAGGAGACAAGATCGGCCCTTCACGAACCCAAACTGGGTGGGATCCAGTGTTTGAAGGTTGCCAATGTCTTTTGTTTATAAGTTCCATGATGATACATTCCATGGCCTTGCAGATCAGGCTTGTCAGACTGATGGGGCAGTAGTTCCTGGGATCCAAGGTGGATCCCCCCTTGTGGAATGGGATAACTGTAGCTATGCACCACTCAGTGGGCACGAAGCCTGAGGTGAGGCTATGATTAAAATGACACTTAGGTGAGGTGCCAGTTCATTTTGTAGTTCATGTAATACACAGCCTGGGATGTCGTCTGGTCCCATGGATGCTGTATTTTTAGCTTTGGAGAGTGCATTTTTTACCTGTGTGGCCATTATTACCAGAATTTGGCAATCTTCTGGTATTGAGATGGGCCGTTTAGGGGGTGAGAGGGGGGTGAAGTTGGCACTGAATTGATCTGCCAGGATATTGGCAATATCTTTGGGATCAGTATATTTACTGCCTTTCTGTTGTAGCTCAGAGCAGATCTGATCATTGTCATTTAGATTATTGACATAGTTATGGAATGCCTTGTGGCTGTCTTTAGAATCTTTGGTAATTTTATGTTCATAACTAGCTTTGGAGGATTTTATGAGGGATCTCAGCTTCTTACTGAGGCTGGTAAGGGAGTTTTGTGCATCCTGGGATTTTCCTCTTTTCTGCCACAGTTTCTTCCTTTTGTTATAAAGTTTGTTTATGGCAGGGGACCACCAGATTGGCTTTCATTTTTTGGAAGAGAGCAGCTTGGTTCTATTTAGGATGGCACGATTCATGCATGACTGGATGTGCTCGTACAGTGCCTTAGTGTAGGATTCAGCAGTCAAATGTTCAGTTCCCGTCTGCATGGGCGTCATGAAGTTTGTCACTTCTGACTTGAGTAGCATGAAGTTGGCTTTGGAGAAGTTTTTTATGGAGGTTTCCTTACTGGGGGGGGGGATGTGGATGTTAAGGGTGAATAGCTTATGGTCAGACCTGACCAATGAGGGGGTGACCATAGGTGTGGAGCATCGATTTCCCATGTTGGTAATGACCAGGTTTAGGATATTGGAGCCCCTGTGGTGGGACTATGGATTAGTTGATCCAGGGCATTGGAATTTATGAATTCCAAGAACCATTGGGCAAAGGTGTTGGTACATGAGTAGTTTTCCCAGTTAATGGCAGGGTAGTTGAAATCACCCAGTATTAGGGTGTTTGGTTGTATCTTAATATTTTCCAGTATGTTTAGAAAGGTGTAGTGAGAATCTTGGGGCATGGTGGGAGATCTGTAGCAAGCTACAATTTGGATTGCAGTCTTACCTAGTGTTAGTTGCACCTGGAGAATTTCAGATGCATTGTGTTGGGCAACTAACCTGGTGGTATGAATATCCTTGGTGAATATGGACACTCCTCCACCTTTAGTGTTTTGGTCCTGGTTTGGTGGCTGAAAAGTGTGGTAAGAGTTGTAGCCTGGTACTGCAGGGGTACTCTCTGGAGCCTTGAACCAGGTCTCAGTTACTGCACAGATATCTATATTCTCCATTTTTAGGAGGGCCTCGAGAGAGTGCATTTTGAGGTTTAGACTTCTAGCATTGAGTAGCATTACCTTCAGAATTTGCATGTTTGTACCTGTTACAGTGGTGGTTTTGTCCTTTGAACTTTGCCTAAAAAAGGCACTCTAGGGGTGGCAAGAACCTTAGCCAGTAGCCAGAATCCTAGGGGCGACAGGTGCAGACCATCTCTGGCAAAGCATCATGGTCTGTTAATCATGTCATCCCAGGCAGACAGATACTGGATCCCCTTTGAATGACACCAGAAGCTTAGCCAATTGTTGAAGTCAGTCATTTTGTCCTTATATTGTGGTATCATTCTGGGCGAAGGCAGGATGCTACTCAGGGCTAGGGTCATACCTGCCTGGGCCACATGATCTGAGATCTCTTCCATGTCTCTTTTCATGTAGTCCAGGGAGGTACGTCTCAAGTCATTCACTCCAACATGGATAATGACAGAGTCATATTTGTACTTGTTGTGGAGTGACTTGAGTGCATGCGTTATGTGGCGGATCCTGGCACCTGACAGGCAGCTGACTTAATTTTCTCCTTGTTCAGCCTGGTGAGTGGGACATCAGTGTGCCTGACTATAGAGTCACCTATGACTAAAGTGTTAGGTATGTTGTCTTGCCTTAGGGGCAGTTACTGGGTGTCACACGTGTTGTGAGCTATGTGACACTTTGGTCGTGATTGGTGTTTGCATTTCAGCTTCAGAGGTCCTTGCTGCTTGGGCATGTTACAGTTAAGGGCCTCTGCATATGTGGATTTAATGTTGCTATGTGTGGGTGTTGGTGGTGTGGGTTTAGAAGGGCTATGTGTTGCTTGAGATGTAGTGTGGATGTTAACCTTCTCCTCTTGACTGTCTAGCACAATCTTGGGTGGAGAGAGCTTTGCTTCCAGTTTGGCTATGTAAGTGCATCTCTCACAGGTTGTAGTGTTTGGTGGTAGGAGGAGAGGGTTGTCTGTGTACATGATTGCTGCATTGCCCCAGTATGCCTATATTCACCAGGTGGACAGGAGAAATCACCAGAAGCTGACCCTTGGACATGCCTGGTTTGGTGCTTTTTTTGTAAAGTACAGGAGCTGTTTTCCCTTGCCTTAGCAAGGTACTTTGTAATTATAGGGTGTTTAGTGCCTATGATTAATTTCTCCTTATTAACAAGGAGAGTTATTGTGGTTTAGCCTTGTTTCATTTTCCTGTGATCAGTCATTAACAGTTGCCAAATGACCAGAAGCTTTGAAGGTGTCCACCACCCCTGGAAGCAGGCCCAAAACACCATTTCAGGCATTCATCTTGCCTCAGCTTGAGCCGGGTGGGTCTCCAATCCCTTTCTCCCTTGCTCCCTCTCTCCCATGCCCACTCTGAGGACCTGATGGAACAAGACTTCATGTATTCCCGTATGAACCTGCAGCCTTTTACAGATGACCCATTAGTGTTGGTGTACCTAGGCAAACAACAAAAAAGGAAGAGTAAGGTATCTTCCCTGAAGATTTTGATTGTTCTGACTCAGACATACATGAGCAAACAGGCTTACAGTAAGGAAGTTTTATTTTTTGTAGCCCCACCAGAGGATTTCTTGTTTGGAGATACTGTCTATAGAATAAAGGATTTCTGCAAGTGGGGAACTGTTTACTATCTGGATGCCCAGAAGAATTACAAAGGACTGCTGGGCCCCAGCTTAAACCTTTAGCTAATCCTCTAGTTATTGAAGCTTTGGAGGATACATTGTCCAATGTGCATTTGAACCTGGATTCCCAACTCCTACTCCCAGGAAACCTAATAATTTCTGTAGGGTCTAGAATTCTAGCAAATGCTCACACAAGAACCCAACTGCTTATCCAGCTATAGTGTCCATAGACAGCAAAAGCTCCCCTGAGGCTACAACTAAAACACCAGTCCTCAATGACAGAGAAAATAGTGTGGTCAACTGACTGTGAAGGAAAGCTTACATTCTGCCTGCTTGGCCTTCAGGATATATTAATTTCTAGACTAATATGCTGAAGTTTCAAGGGACTGTCCTGTCCCATCATACAGACAAGGCAGAAGAGGTACAGAATAATGCTGTGAGAGATAAAATGCTCAATCTTTACAACCTGCCCTCCCAAGTTGGCAAGCCCTCTGTCAAATGAGGCTTTGATGTAGTGGAAGTATCATGGAAGGTGACAGCCACAGGAAGTGTTATGCAAATGCATCCTTGGTTGACACAGCCTCTACCAGAGTGGTTGAAGACAACTTAATGACCAGTTAGATAAGAAGCTGTTGCTTGGATCTACTACATAATGTGTTTTTTTAAAAAAAATGAATGAAAAGGGGAAGACTGTGCAATCAATCACTCCCTGCCACATACAGTAGGAATTAGCCAACTAAAAGCTTACCATTCCATTGGGGGAATAAAGGAAAACAGCCAAAGAAGAAAAGCCAGTTCAGGAAAATTATAGCAAGCTAAACAAAAGAGATGTTTGGAAGCACCTAGTGCCAAGATAGACAGAGATCCTTCCTTCCTTCCTTCTGCTAACCCCCTTGAAACCCATTCCAACTCAAAACCTCCTGCCCATTCTATCCTCCCCTTACCACACCCAGCTGAAAGGTGAAGAGGTCATTTTGGACTATTTCTGAATTGGTGAAAAAATACCCCGCAAGATGCTTAGGTTCTAAGAATTCTGAGGCAGGGATACAAGACTCCAGCTCATAAAGTAACTGAGTTTTTCACGCATTCCTTTACTACCCATATAAAGTTATCTTATCTACCAAGTATTGGAAGAGCTTTTATATTGAGGTGTCATAGACAGAGTACCAGATGGGGAAGAAAGTGAAGGATTTTACTAAAGATTATTCCTAGTCCTAAGAAAAGATGGTCTATTTGGTCTTTGCTAGACTTTTCAAGGCTGAACATATTCGTAAAATAACAGATGAATCTCAGTCATAGGGTCTGTTTCAAACCAAATCCAGATGTTAGCTACATTTTTCTCAGATGTAACTTGGAAACTCATTTAGGGAAACTTAAGAATTCACGGGATCTGGAGCAAAATACAGAGGATAATGCACATTAGCATAGATGAAATGATGTTTGTAGTGTTAGGAATTAAAGCATTCAAACAGATTTGGCAAGGGAACCCTGGATATTTTCACACACAAAACACAACGGTCATGTGATACATCAACAAGCAGGAGGAAACCTACTCTTACCTTTTATGCAAGCTGTCATGGATGCTCAATACCTGACCCAGGGCTCAAGGTGACTCTCAGGGTAGCTTACATACCATCCTAGGATCCTAGCAGATCAGCTAAACAAGACATGTGTCCCTCTGAAATGGATGCTGAACAAATATGAATTTCTGGATTTGGTCTACAGGTGAAACACACTAAAAATAGTAATTTCTGCTTCCTCAGAAAATAAGCAAATAAGAAAATATTAAAATATTGCTTCAGGACACTAAAAGACTGTCTGGGCAATGGACACCATCCCAATCAACTGGGAGGGTCTGTTTCTTTATAACTTTCCTCCCATTCCTCTTCTCCTTAGGGAATTTACAATGCATTGGAGGACAGACCAAAATGCTACTAAAAGTACTTTTTTTCTAAGGCAGTACTGGATACTTGTTCTAGTGAGCATGAAAAGAGTGCAGCTTGTATCACAGCTTCACTGTATGTGTGATCTGTATGCCAAAACAAGGGTTTACTAATGCAACCCAACCTGAAGACAATAAAGGCTACTTTTGTTTTTTACATGTGGTATGAAGGAGATCTGCTTTGTAAACATTTTTAATATGATATTACACTGCTGCAACAATGTATCTGTCATGTGGGAGTTCTGATACAATGACTTGGTGTTGTAATGCTACTGTGATGTGTCTGCCATGTAGTAGTTCCATTACAGTGTCTTGTTCTAGTGCTACAATAAGGTGACTTGGAGTTCTAGTGCTACAGTAATGTATCTGCTATGTGGGAGTTCAGTTACAATGGCTTGGTGTTGTAGTGTTACTGTAATGTAGCTGCCACATGTGAATTCCATCACTGTGACTTGGTATTCTAGTGTTACAATAAGGTAACTTGGTATAATAGTACTACAGTAGTGTATCTGCCATGTGGGAGTTTCATTACAGTGATTGGTTGTTCTAGTGCAACAATAAGGTGTCTTGGTGTTCTAGTGCTGCAATAATGTATTTGCCATTTGGAAGTTCTGTTGCTGTGATTTGGTGCTGTAGTGCTACAACAATGTATCTGCCATGTGGGAGTTCTGTTACAGTGACTTGGTGTTCTAGTGCTACAATAATGTATCTGCCATGGGGGAGTTCTGTTACTGTGACTTGGTGCTGTAGTGCTACAATAATGTATCTGCCACGTGGGAGTTCTGTAACTGTGGCTTGGTGCTGTAGTGTTGCAATACTGTATCTGCCATGTGGGGGTTCTGTAACTGTGACTTCGTGTTGTAGTGCTACAATAATGTATCTGCCATGGGGGAGTTTTGTTACTGTGACTTTGTGTTGTAGTGCTACAATAATGTATCTGCCATGGGGGAGTTCTATTACTGTGACTTGGTGCTGTAGTGCTACAATAATGTATCTGCCATGTGGGAGTTCTGTTACTGTGGCTTGGTGCTGTAGTGTTGCAATAATGTATTGCCATGTGGGAATTCTGTTGCAATGGCTTAGTGTTGTAGTGTTACTTTAATGTAGTTGCCGCATGTGAATTCCATCACTGTGACTTGGTATTCTAGAGTTACAATAAGGTAACTTGGTGTAATAGTGCTACAATAATGTATCTGCCATGTGGGAGTTCTGTTAAAGTGACTTGGTGTTCTAGTGCTACAATAATGTATATTCTATATGGGAGTTTTGTTACTGTGACTTGGTGTTGTAATGATACAATAAGGTGACTTGGTGTTCTAGTGCTGCAGTAGTGTATGTATTGCAGATACAATTTTGCCTGTGTTTATCTTTGGGCAGTACTTAATAATGAGCCTTATGGAAGTCTGATGACTGGTTGATGCAAGATCTTTTTTTGACACTATTTCATTTGTGAAGATGAGGCTTGATGTGGCTTTGAATTCTCTTTGGTGCTGCTTGGATGTTCAATAAAACATATCCAAACTACTCTATTAAAGTACTTTGAACTAAATACTTCTTCAAAGGTATTTTAAATAGTCTGTATGACAGGCTGGTTTAGAGTATGCTTTTTTCTGTCTGTAAGCCTACTGATTATTTGTATATGTCACAAAACATTAATATTTGCTTTTTATTTTACTTTATTTATTGTTTGTCGGCTGGATTAGCCCCAAAAGGACAGTAGCTTATTTTCAGGGTGATATTTAAACTTAACAGGGGAAATTTGGTCAGGGCACCTGGTAAAATCCCTCTGCTCTTATAAGTGCCATGGAATCTTTTACATCCACCTGAGCTACCACCAGCTCAAACAGGTGGGAACATGGTTTAACATCTCATCTGAAGGAAGGCATACTCAGGAGGGCAGCACCTCCCAAATCTGTACTGCAATGTTAGTAATCTGAGTGAACTTATTTGTTTTGAACTGTGGAGCATTTTGTTGAAGACAAGGAAAAACATCAGGTTTTCAAAGGCAGACCATGAATCTGTCTTGAACACTACTGTTCATTTTGGTCTCAGAACTCTTCCCTTTGCTTAGTTTTTGGCAAGTGGATGTTTCTAGACCACCTAGATAGAACTGAACATCTGGCCACTGATTATGGATTTGCTTTAATGTACTGTATTATGGAAATAGTCCATTTTGTTAGTTTATTTCTGTGGATACCTTAGCATGCTAATTGCTTTAATAGCACTCAGCTGTCAGAATGCGTTGCACTTCCTCTCAAAGGGCTACTTCAGAGGAAGAGATGCTTGGTAACAGTAAGTCTAAACTTGAGCCACTGCTGTAAAAAAAAAAATATCTGGACTTTAGCTAAACAAGCTCTGGTGGTATAGAGGGATAAAGCCATGTTGTGGTTCCAGTACAGCAAATCAAGGCTATTTTTATCCATAGTGTCATGAGAGCTATAAGGTAATTAAGTCTAAAGACCATTTATGCCTTGTCAAATACCCTCTTTAGATGTGTCCCTCACTTCCAGGAGAGCAAAACTTGTCAGACCAAGGTTGAACTTATGGGTATTAATCCAGTCATCAATGTTAGTTTTAAAGGAGGCAAGGGTGTCACTCTGCATAACATGCAGTGGAAATTTGTTCCAGAATTGAGGCAACCATTGGGTTATGAATCTGTCCTTCCTGTGTGTTTTATTTATATGTTTGTGGCAGTCTAAATCCTTGGTTCAGATGTTAACGTAGCTATTTATACTGTGAATATATATGAGGTCCATTAAGATGTGCTGTAGCTGCATGATAGGCCTGGCTAGGTCCATGCCAAAAAAAGGCATTGTATTCAGTTGGAATGATTAAGGCAGAGTGCAGAAGGACAATAACATCTTTTAACCTAGCTGAGATGCCTTTGGAACTCAGTTGTGATAGAAGGATTTATAACTACTGTTGCAGCACAGGTGGCCAAAGGTGAGGGAACTATTGACCCAGGTACTGAAATTCCTGACTACCATGCCTGTGCAGTGGGATACTGGTTACACTGATAATCTGTAGATGAGAGATGTTTCCCAAAGGTGACAATACTGCACTTTTTTGCCATGCTTTTGAGTCCTTTCTGTATATGCCATTGTTTTTCAAAGACCATTTCTTGCTGAATGGATGATGACACCAGATTGCAGTCTTCAATGAATCTGGTTTGCCATAGGTCAAGCTTTGCGGCATGGAGGCCAGAGAATTATATATTAAAAAGGAGGGGTCTCAGCACTGATCCTTGTGGTACTTCAGCCATTTTTCAGTAAACCTACAACATAATGTTCTACTTTAGTTCTTTTAGTTTGTCTATAATACTAGCAAGGGGTACATTGAGTACTCAGCCAATCCTGATGACTGCTTAAATGATGTCTCTCATCTATCTGGGTCATTGCAAACATCAGATCAGTTGTGCTTCATCCTGATCTGTATCCAAACTGCTCATCTCCCATCTTACTTTTTACTACTCTGTATTTATCAGTCATCATCCCCAGTACTTTCAAGCAGTGTGGCAGTGTTGTAAGACTTGGCCAGATCTAGATATGCTGCGTGACAACATCCAGAAATATTGTATGGACTGAGTAGTTTCTGTCCACTGCCACTCTAACTTTCTCAAAGAAGTTTACAGTGTTGAATAAACATGATCTGCCCTTGACAAAACCAAACTGTTGTAGGTCCAGATCTTTAAGTAGTAGTTCAACAGGTCAGATATGATATGTTTTATGACCTTGAAAATTAGGCTAGTTAAGCTAATGGGCAGTAGCATAGCTTGGGTGGGGCAAATGGGGCAAGCACCCCAGGTGCTCTCCTGTCCAGGGTGTAGTTTGCCTTATAAAATTAAAAAAAAAAAAATATATATATTCTAATGAAATATCTTTTTTTTATTTCCCTTTAGGGGAAACACTGATGGAAACAGCAGCACATGTACATTCTAAATGGATGTCTGGGACTCTCCTGTGTGTCTGTTGCCATTGCTTACATCATCTTGCTTGGGCACGACTCCAAAAAAGACCTGTGACTGGCTGTGCAGATGGAGGGGTGGTGCCACAATGTAATAAGCACTGCTTTCAGGGATGTGTGCATATATATATATATATATATATATATATATATATATATATATATATATATATATATGTTTACTTTTTAACTGAAATTAAAGCTATTAGTTTAAGGCATTTTTTTATAGTCTGCATTGCTTTATGGCTTCTCTGTTTTCTGCTGGGCCTAGGCGTTTTGCTGAGTTTGTTTTCCTCCCAAGCTACCTATTTCTGTCTTGGTATTAGACTTGGATGATTTTGAGCTGCTCAGCTGCCTGCCCCTGCTGTATAGCTGGCCCTAGGAGCTCCTCCCAGTCTTATCTCCTCTGCTTGTCTTACTAGTTACTGACAGAAGAAACTGTGAAGGCCCTCCCCTTACACTGTTCATGTACTTTGAAATTGCCTTGAAGTGTACGTGTTCCTCATTGCTGATTTGTCTGTCTTTAAATCATCTTGCAGTTACTTGTAGCTAGTTGTTAGACTTGTTTCTGGTACCTTTTCAGATGTGGATAACTGAAATGTGTTTTTACATTAAGACGACTGGGACTGCTATTCTAGTGGCAGCAGTACAGTAGTCTGGTCAGTCCAAGTTGTAGAATGCACATGCAGGCTTAAAATGAAAATTACTTGTTGTACCTAGTTATCTGATTTGTTTCCAATGCTTTTTCACCTTTGTCTGTCTTGTTGTTGTGTCTTTCGGCTTAGAGGTCGCCACAACAGAACTCCGGTCCGCTAATGTTTGGTAGTGGATTTTTACATGCCGAGCTACCAGCCCTGATGCACAACCTTCAACGAAGGCATGCCCATTCACGCATGCCTCCACACAGAAGACGCTCTAGCTGAGAATCGAACGCGACAACGTCTTGCTGTGAGGTGACAACACTACCGCAGCACCACTACCTTTGTCTGTCTAAAGTGTGTTATTACATTAAAGAAAACTGGGACTGCAATTCTAGTGGATATAGAAAGGTAGCAAGGTCTGTCCAAGTTGTGAAACACACAAGGCAGCTTAAAGTGCCAATTACTTGTTGCAGCTAGTTGGTACCTTTTCACTTTTGACTAACCAAATTGTGTTTTTAAGTTAAGAAGACCAGGACTGCTATTCCTGTAGCAGTAGTAAAGTAGCCTGGTCAGTCCAAGTTGGGAAACACACAGAGTGACTTGAAGCGATATTGTTTCATCAGCCAAAGGGCTTTTAAGGGACTTAGTTGGGTGTTAATCTGTACTTAAGAGCTACTTTTTCTATGCTTTTATATTACGAAGTTCCAGGATCATCATTCTTGTGGCAGGAGGTGTGTAACTGGTCTGTCCAAGTTGGGAAGCACTCCAGGGAGCTTAAAGTGTAGTCATTTATTTGCTGGAAGGCACAGGAGTTAGTTTTCGGCTTTTTCTGTCTGCTATAAATTAGGTACATTTTTGTGGAGCTGTTCACCGCTCAGTAGTGGTTAACAGTACCGGTATACTACCAGATCTATAAAGCTAGTACTTAGGACTTTAATCTATAACACAGAAAGGCTTTTTGTGGAGTTAAGCTTAGGGCATCTAGATAGTGTCATACAGCACTAAGATCATAGCACTATATAACATCTAGCATTCACTCTGGGCATTAAACATGTGACCCCTTTAAAACCAACACCCTAAACCATAATAACACAATCCAAATACACATCCTGGATAAAATAAACCACAAAACGGCATACTATGTAAACTTAAGAAAAAAAAACGCTGCACCAATAGTCTCAGCCAAACATTTCTTCACCATACTTTTAGTACTATCATTCCAAAACACAGGAACTTCATCAGAAACTGTAAAAAGAGTAACTTCCTTCCTTTTTAAAACCTCAGAAAGAGGCATCATGCCTACATCAGCAGCATTTAAAGGAACACACACTTGTAAATAGACAGTTAAAGGTAACACTAAAAATACACACTTAAAAATCCAAAGAATATACTTGAGTGAAATATGATGCATAAAATAGATATATGTCGATAAATATTTCTTCAACTACTTTAACCATAAAAAGTTGTTTAAAAGATTTCATAAAAATAAGAAAAAGTTGGTGAATGTCATAAAAAGTATTCTGTCATAAAATGTTTGTGTAAAGGTATTAAAAATTGCAAATATCATTGACCTTGCAATATTATGACAGGCAATTAGATCTGATTGTCAAAATAGGCTTAATAGATACTAAATCACTGATGCCTGGGGGGTGGTAGCATTCAGTAAAATTTGCCATTGGAGTTCTATTTTTTTCAACAATTTTTCACAGTCACCATCTCTTTCGGGGTATTCTACTTTCTCCAAAATTGTGAAAGAAAACTATGAAACCAACACACTGTGGCAAATCTATACAAAGGACATTGAACTGATATACTTTACTGATTGCATATACATGCTGGTAAATTCTTGTCTTTAAAGATCCAACAGTCTTCCCAACATAAAATGTTGGGCAAGATGAACAGAAGGCAATATATACTACCTCTTTTGTGTTACAATTGAATTTGCCTTTGACTGTAATCAGTCTTGGAAAACTTTGCACTGGGAAGCTACTGCCTTCTAGAATGACCCTACCCTGCTTGCACACTCCACACCATTTTATTCCTCAATGTTTAATAAATTTACTTATATAGCTTCCACTATATTCAAATAATGTTTTGAAATTTTTTATTGTTCTTAAAAACAAATCTGAGCTGCTTCCTCAGTCTATTGGTTAACCCAAGACTTCCAAAGACAGTGCATCGACGATTTATAGCATTCTTTAAAGAGTGAGTATCTCTACTGTATGGTAAAACTAATTCCTGCAAGTGGCCACCTGGACTCAAACTGATGTTTTGCTCATTGATATTATTTGTATCTATCTTATGTTTAGACTGTCTAATAATGGTACCATAGTGAGAATTGTGATGTTCCAAAACAAATCGACCAACACTGTCCAACATATTCTCAGGATAACACCTGTTTCTGAACATATGACATAATATGTTGACCTCTACTTGAAATTATGTGTCGTCAGAAACCAGTCTGCTGCATTTAATTAATTGTCCCCTCACTAAGTTCTGTTTTTGCTTCATAGGGTGTTGAGTGTTAAAATGCAAATGTGCATTTGAAAAAGTGTTCTTTCTAAATATGTTAGATTCATACCTGTGGGCCTTAAAGTTCTTAAATGTTTATCATATTGATGGGGAAATTATAAGAAGTCAGTAGAGTGATTTAGATAATCCATAAATTGTTTCAACTCTTCTAAGTCACCCTTCCACAGAATAAAAATATCATCCAGGTCCCTCAAATAGACTTTCTACTTGGAAGAAAATGGTGAGGTCAAAGCCATGGAGGTTCCCAAAACCATCAAACCATATTAGCAGAAATGGGGCTGAAGCTGCCTCCATAGCCACACCTCTGTGTTGTTTGTAATATTCTTCATCACAGTAAATGTAATTATTTGTCAGCGCTAACTACATACATTCTACTATCAGTCTAGTTGCTGTCATGCTGAGGCTGGTACCTCAAACCATTGCTTGATGGATTACAGAAAATAAATCTTTTATGCCAGTAGTGACAAATAAAGCCTCTTTAGAAAATGTAATTCCAGAGATGGTCTCAAGAAAATGCCAGGAGTCCTTAAGTAAGTGTTGTTTGCCCTCAGAGAATGATTTGAGTTTGTAGTCTACAAATCTGGCTAGAGGTTCTGTTTTGGACCCTGTGAGTGCCACAGTGGGTCTTATGGGAGGGCCAGTGACTGATTTATGGATCTTTTGAATCTCAAAGATCACTAGGATTCTTGGTTTGTTGACCACTAGAAACTCCCTCAGGGTCAAAGACAGGTCATAAGTCACACAAATATAAATAGATCAATGGTATGCAATATTAATTTCATTGCGAGATACTTCAGTGAAAAATTTTCCATTATGCAAATAGTCTAACATCTTGAAGGAATAAAGGTGCTTGTCTATTATGACCACTTCCCCACCCTTATCTGGTTTCATAATATGTAAGTTTTTGTCACAGGCTAATGCATGTAACAACTCTCTCTCATCGTTAGTGAGGTTATAAAACTTAACTTTTCTATTTTTGTTGCACCATTCCTCTCATATAAGTGTATTCTAGGTAGGAGTGGAAGATTGAATGTGCTAGTTGTCCTTATGCAAGAATTAAGTGTGTTGTTTTCCCTGCATGCCAAAATACAGTTTAAATTCAGCTTCCTAGTAATTAGTTTAAGTTCAGTTATAAGGTCTACCATATCAGACTACCTGGAAGGCACATATTTAAATCCATTTTGAAATAATGTACCAAAGGTGTTAGTAACAGTTAGGATAGAAAACTTTATATCTTACAACCTCCAGAATTGAAAATAAAATTGGTACCTTGATCCCCATCAATTGACGACTTTGAAGAAAATACTTCAGATACCATCTGTTTCGATAAGTAGTCCTCTGAAAATCCTGGTTGTAATTACTTCCACTAGAATTGGAGACATTGTTTGCCTGTTTTTCCCTCCTTTCTTGTAATCTCTTCGATCTTCGAGGACCATTAACATCCTCCGCATGTGCCTCGTATGTTTCATCTGAATTATTGTTGGGAAGCTCACTGCTGTGTTCTTTAAATTTACTTCCATTTTGTGGGCTAGGGTAGACCTTTTTACCCTTTGTAATCATTAATGTCTCTTACAATCTTTTTTTTGCTTCCTCTTAAAAGAAGCTGCTTTGTGCTCAATAACTTTGTTTAAAACTGGCTAAAATCATCCAGTTTATGTTTGAAAAACATCTTTTTTTTTTAATTTCCAGGTCCAACTTCTGGATCTCCTCTTCTAAAAAATTAAGCCATTGCAAATTATCTCAGACAATAATGTCTACATACTCAATAGGTCAAGAAATTCCACCAACTCCATATGAAAAACAGAACCACGTGTTACCCTTTTGGGGTATTTCAGATTTGTAAACCCTTCGGTACACATTTACTGACAATGCAGAATTTTAAAAATGAATTGCCCATCTGTAAAGATTTATACTTCATCAGTAACTTCTCAAACCGACTGATTCTGTTACCAAAAGTAAGTTCACAGTCATTAGTATGTGCATAGCTCATTTCAAACTTCAGGATTGTTTCAACCACAAATATTTTGGTGCAAGCCAGTCCTGAAAGTTAAAATGACCTCTTGATGTGGAGTCAACATTCACTCCACTTGGGGTGTTGTTATTATTACATCCTGCAACACTGAGACCCTTAGCACAAACCTGAAGCATAAGTTGTAGTGTTTGCCATACCTGGATTGCTTCTATTGTTGTCAGCAACATTAATCCCATTCCTGGTGCAGCTGGAATTTGCAACCAAGGAGTCAACATGTTCTTTCTGTCCATACACTGCAGAAAGTATTGCAAGGTCCACAGGTGTGTCATTGTGACCAAAAAGGATAGAACCGACCTCTGAACCAGAAAAAAAGATTGGCTTGAGACATAATGGTACTGTAGCAACAAAAACAAACTGCATAAAATAAACCACAAAATGGCTTACTATGTAACCTTAAAAATAAAAATGCCACACCAATGGTCCTAGCCAAACTTGTATGAAATATGTTGCATAAAAATAAATATATGTCAATAAAAATTTCTTCAAATACTTTTAAGTATCTCGCAGTACAATTAACATTGCATACCATGCCATTGATCTATTATTGGAAGATATTTTTGTAATTTACGACCTGCCTTTGATCCTGAGGGAGTTTCTAGTGTGACTTACAGGGTCCAAAACAGAACCTCTGGTCAAATTTGTAGACTACAAACTCAAATAATTGTCTGAGAACAAACAACACTTACCTAAGGACTCCTGGTATTTTCTTGAGACCATCTCTGGAATTACATTTTCTAAAGAGGCTTTATTTGTCACTATTGACATCAAATATTTATTTTCTGTAATCCCTCATGAGGAGAGGCTGGATTGGTTCCACCAACCAGTGGTTCAAGGTTCCAGCCTCAGCATAACAGAAACTAGACTGATGCTACAATGTATGGAGTTAGTGCTGACAAATAACTATGTTTACTATGAGGGTGAACATTACAAACAACAGAGAGGTATGGCTATGGGGGCAGCTAAAGCCTCACTTTGCTAATATGGTTTTATGATTTTGGAAAACCTCCATGGTATTGAACTCACCCTTGTCTTCCAAGTTGGAAGTCTATTTAAGGTTTGTGGATGATATTTTTATTCTATGGAAGGGTGACTTAGAAGAGTTGAAATCATTTATGGATTATCTAAATCACTCTACTGACTTCTTAGAATTCACCCATCAATATTATAAACAGAGCATAGACCTTCTTGGTATCACATTATACAAGAACTTTGAGGACCATGGGTATGAATTCAACATATTTTGAAAGAACAGTTTTTCAAATGCATATTTGCATTTTGACAGTCAACACCCTATCTGGCAAAAACAGAACTTAGTGAGGAGGATTAATTAATTAGACTCAACAGATTGGTTTCTGATGTCACACAATTTCAATTAGAAGTCAACTTATTGTGTGATATGTTCAGAAACATGGATAATCGCCAGGATATGTTGGACAGTGTTGATGAATTTGTTTTGAAACATTGGCATTCTTGCTATGGTCCCATTATTAGACAGTCTAAACATAAGACGGGTAAAAATATCAATGAGCAAAACGTCAAGTTTGAGTCTGGTTGACCACTCGCAGGGACTAGTTTTACCATACAGTAGAGACATTCACTCTTTAAAGAATGTTATAATTAGTCATTGATGCACTGTCTTTGGAAGTCTTGAGCTAACCACTAGACTGGGGGAACAGCCCAGATTTGTTATTAAGAACAACAAAAATTTCAAAACATTATTTGAATCTAGTTAAAGAAGTATAGGTAAATTTACCAAAAACTGGGGATGAAACAGTGTGGAGCATGCAAGCAATGTAGGGTTCATTCTAGAAGGCAGTAGTTTCCCAGTACATGGTTTTCCAAGCTTGATTAAAGTCAAAATCAGATTTAATTGTACTACAAAAGGGGTAGTGTATATTGCCTTCTGTTCATCTTGCCCAGCATTTTACATCAGGAAGACTGTTGGATCTTTAATTACGAGAATTTGCCAGCATGTATATGGAATTAGTAAGGCACATCAATTCAATGCCTTTTGTAAACATTCACTGCAGAGTGATTTCAAAAATTTTCTTTCACCGTTTTGGAGAAAGTAGAACACCCCAAAAGAGATGGTGACTGGGAAACATTTGTTGAAAAGAGAGAACTCCACTGGCAAATTTTACTGAATGCTACCACCTTCCAGGCATCAATTTTTAGTATTTATTAAGCTTATTTTGAAAATCAAATCTAATTGCCTGCCATAATATTGCAAGGTCAATGATATTTGCAATTTTTTAATGCCTTTACACTAACGTTTTATGACAGCACATTTTATGACATCCACCAACTTTTTTTACTTATTTTTATGAACGCTGTTAAACAACTTTTTACAGTTGCATTTTTTGATGAAATATTTATTGACATATTTATTTTATGCAACATATTTCATGCATCTATTCTATGCAACCATTTTTAAATGTATATTTTCTGTGTTAACTTTTTAAGTGTGTATTTACAAGTGTGGGTTCCTTAAATGCTGCTAGTCTAGGCATTGTGCCTCTTTCTGAGGTTTTAAAATGGAAGGAAGTTACTTTTTTTACAGTTTCAGATGAAATTCCTGTGTTTTGGAATGAAAGTGCTAAAACTGCAGTGAATAAATGTTTGGCTGGGACTACTGATGTGGCATTTGTAATACAGATCCCGATAACATGGATTTGCAATTTCCTAATGTCTCTGTGGTCACCTTAACATATATAGGCATATGTAGCAATTGCCTTGTACTCAGACAACCTTTTAACCCTTAAAGAAACTAACTCAGTATGAAAGAAATGTACATGCATAACTTCCTTGGAGGCAAAAATCTCACTTGCAAGCAAGGTTGTCAAAA
This sequence comes from Protopterus annectens, assembly GCF_019279795.1. Taxonomy (NCBI): domain Eukaryota; kingdom Metazoa; phylum Chordata; order Ceratodontiformes; family Protopteridae; genus Protopterus; species Protopterus annectens. Next base: position 588,977,373 of record NC_056741.1, read on the forward strand.
ACACACACACTACATCTTTTACACATACTGTTCACCACACACATATGTCTTATGCTGAGGCATTTAAAATAAACCTCTCCAAACCTCAAAGACTTCCTAACCCATCAAACTGCAACACCTACCCTCAACAATCACTAAAGCACACACCAAAAGCAATACCTAACACTACACATAAGCCGACATTCAATGATCCCCCAAGAGCAAAATCTCTTATAGTGGATTTTGTTGTACAACTCCCAGATTCACGTACTACCGGAATGGACAAGGAAAAGATAATGGTTGCCTCTCTGGAGGTAGGATCCACAGTATCATGCACACACTCAGGTCACTGCACCACAGGTGCCAATATGATTCTGATGTAGTTCATGTGGGTGCACATGACCTGAAGCATACCTCACTTGACTATATGAAAAGAGATGTTATGGAACTCTCTAAATATGTATCACAGACAGGTACATGCCTTGAACTGAGCAGCATTCTTCCTTCACTAAGGATGTTGACACAGTAGGAACAGAAATGATTGATTTTAATAATTGGCTTAATTTCTGGTATCACTCCAGGGAAATTCAATATTTATCAGGGTAGGAAGACATGGTGAACAGACCACTTTCCTTTTCCAAGGATGGTTTACACCTGTTCCCCTCGGCTTTCAGATATTGGCTAAAACTGTATCCATCCTCTTACAGCCTTTTCTAGGTGATGTCAAAACAACAAAATGACCAGCATAGCAGAAAGAAAACTCAAAGCAACCTTAAGGAGTTACTGCTCAATGCTAGGAGCCTAAACAAAAAATTCTACACCCTACAGCAGTGGAAGGCTACAGTGCCTTCCAGACATTTAGTCCAACAGCAGCACAGACAAGGGCTAAATGTGGAGGTGTCTCAATCTATGTTAGCAGCAAATACAACTCTAGGTTGGTTAAGCAGGATGATGCCATGGAGTTCTTCCATGTCCAAGTCTTCATAGACAAAGATCCTTACCATGTTCTGGTCAGGTACATGTTGTTATCTATGACCTACAAAGGACACAACTCTTACCTAGACCTACTAGAGGTATTCACCATCCAACAAAATACTCTACTCATGGGAGATTTTACCTACCCCTCTATAGACTGGGAAATATATACTATTTCTAACTCATAGACATAGCATTTCTTGGACTTCATCAACACGAACAACCTGGACTAGTTAGTGCACTCTCCAACAAGAGGCCCCCACTATGTCATGTCCTCATTGGTGAAGTCAGACCACCTCAAAATAAAATTCAACTAAACCCGTAACAGTTAGGAAATATACTAAAGCAAACTACATCCTATTAAGCGACTGTCAAAATTCACAGCTTCCCCAAGTCCCGAGAAAACAGCTACCTATGCAGAATTATTTACAGAAACCCTGTACAAACATGTAAAAAGGCGGCACTGAGGCTGCTGTACCTAGCAGAAGTAAGCCTAGATCTAACAACAAAAACAAAGCCCGTGGGTGGAATCCTTCTTAACAGGCTATATAACCTAAGAAAATAAAAGTCATCTCCAATATCAGAAAGAGCAACTCTCATAGAGATAAAAGCTCTCTGATTCAACTGAAGAAGAAGAAACTAATATGTTTAATAAAGTCTACAAAGGCCAATTATGAGGTCAGGATAGCCTCCAAGGCTAAGGACAATCACAAGGCCTTCTTCAGCTATGACAGGATTCTTAAAGGTGATGCTCAACAGTGTGCAGAACTGGTGGTAAATGGCAGAATCTTCACTGACCATGGTGACATAGAAAATCTACTGGTTGATAAATTTAGCTCTAACTTCAGCCCCCACTACCCCCTGTGGGGTCTATTTTACGTTATCGAATGCTGGTAATGTCGAACACCACAACACCGACACAGAAAGGCCGAACCGGAAACACGTCAAACCCTCTAAACCGCAAATTTTCAAATCTTGAACTGTCATAGTCGGCCAACACCACCACGCGCTACATACTGCATACCCAAACATAATAAATAAAACACATACATACATACACAAACCAAACCCTACTTCTAATACTACACTAAACCTTACATACACTACTATCTATGCACTTACCTAACCCGCACCCTAACCCTAAGGTTCGTAACTATCGCACACTTACCCTACAGACATATACCCAAACAAAACAAATAATCCACACACATACAGTTAACAAAACCCTACTTCTAACCCTACACTAAACCTTACATACATTCCCTATCTATGCACATACCTTAACCCACACCCTAACCCTAAGGTCCGTAACTATCGCACACTTACCTTACAGAGCTATACCGCAGATGGGCCAACCATCACACTTCGACATTTTGCGTTTCGTGGTTTTGTACATTCACTGTTACCATAGTTCGAGCATTACGTGTTGGTGTTGTGGTGTTCGACATTACCAGCATTCAATAATGTAATATAGACCCCCCCCTGTGAAATCCCTTTTATCATATCCCCCCCAACTACCAACAGGGCTCTGGTCCTGGGATGTGCTTAAGGCCAAAAACACTGCTTCAATGGGCCCCAACAATATCCCTGGTTTCCTCCTAAATAGTCTAAAACATGACCTAGCAGGACTACTTGATACACTGTTCAACTACAGCCTCAAACAGGTGACATGCCAGGTGAATGGAGGGCTGCAAAATTCATCCCTCTTCATAAGGGTCAGCTGACCCCGGGAACTACAGACCCATCAACCTGATAAATCTAATATGCAAAGCTATGAAACAAATTATCATAGAAAGATTAGGAAGGTCATTGGCATCCTAGAGACACTGGACCCATCCCAGTTTGTCTTTGTTAAGGAAAGGTCTTGCTTAGTTAACCTGGTAGAGCTCTTTGTGAGGGTCACCATGGATGAGGGGAAAATGGTGCACACCACCTACCTTGACCAGGCCAAGTCATTTGCTACAATAGCCCATTAAGGTATTGTTGATAAACTCTCAGAACTGGGCATAAATCCCTACCTAACTCACTGGATTGCCTGATGGCTCACAGATAGGACTCGAAAAGTCATGATCAGTGAGACCACCTTCACCAAGAGACCGGTCTCCATCTGAATACTCCAGGATTTGTATTGGGCCCGCTGCTTTTTGCCATCTACTTCTCAGAAGTCAAGGCTAATGTCAAAGGCCTCTGGTTCACCAAATTTGCAGATGACTGTAAATTGGGAGCTATCATAGAGTCCCCCCATTTTACAAAAGGGTCTAACACAAACAAATAACTGGTGTAAAAGCCAGGGATTAAAACTCAGTGTAAAGAAATGCATTATAGTGCTCCTTGGGAAAGAATTCACCCAAGCTAATTACTTCATTGATAAAACATCCCTAAAAAAATGACATGATAGTTAGGGATCTGGAAACATATATAAATTGGTATTCGACCAATGCATAGCCAAGATAGTAAGAAAATCATTCTATGTCACCCAACTCATAAGCAAGGGTAAGGCATCCAGGTGTAAGGATGTAATAGTACCACTCTACTCAGCTGTTACCAGACCAATCATTGAGTAAAATGGCCCCTTTGGCATGTACCTAGCCAGGCACTTCCAACAGTTGGAATGCATTCAAAGGTTCCTCACCAGGAGAATCCAGGATATGAATAACCTGTCCTACATAGACTGCCTTAAGGTCCTGTCTCTGTACTCTGTCTCCTACAGGTTACTGAAAAGCAGTCTGTGCTTAGCATATAAGGTGTCCTTGGATTCAAGGATTTGAACTTTGTCTGCAAAATAAATAGAACCTGCTGGAGGGACTAATGTGTGTCTCAAATGATGCCTGTGCTATGGAATAAGCTCCCCATCTATCCCTGAACTTGTTAAAAAAAAACTTGATCATTAGATGGAAAATTGCAAATTCACCTGGCCTGTTTCCCATGTCTGTAATGGGTAGAGGTCACCAGTAAGTAAATGAATCCACAACTAACATACCTGCCCACACATAACTCTTAGCTATCTCGTTACTACCATACTCCACTGTATAGGAGTCCAAGTAATTTAGGGGCAAACTGGGTTGGATTGCATGCCTAGGATTGTAAAGCCTAGTATGAAGCTATAAACCTGTGTCTTTGGCACTCTGAGGCTTTTGGGATATGTTTTCAATGTGGTGCATTTAAAAAAAATGAATTTAAATTTAAAGACTTGGCTTCATTCCTGTTGGTTCTGCTGTCTGGCTTTTCAGTTCCAACTGATTCAACTGCTGGGGGGGGGGGGGCTAAAAGTGAGAGACAGCAGCAGCAGTAGCACAGACTAGAAAAGGCAAAAAAGAGTAAACACTGAACAACATAAATAAGTAGTGCTCCTCTTTGCCATGCCCCCATATATTTGTGATTTCTGACTGTGTGTGGCTGAATGCATTAACACCAAAGTAGAAGTTTTCTGCTCTGCAAAATAAAACTAAGGAAATGGGATTTGGAAGAGACAAACTGAAAAGTAAATATTTAATACAGCACACTGATTGAAACTGCAGATTCATTTAAGGACCTTGGTATATGGGTAGATCCAACTTTGAGTTTTTCTAATCGTGTTAACCAGTTGGTTAATGATGGTTGTAGAACTATAGGTTGTATACAATGATTTATAATGACTAGCAAATCAGAAATGATGAAGTCATTGTTAGATATATTGGACCCAAACTTGTGTATGGAATGACAATATGGAAAGCTTATAAAAAAAACAAGCATGAGTAAAATGGAAAGAGTACAGTGGAAATATACCAAGAGTATCCATAGATGTGAAAATTTAAGTTATGAAAGACATATCTAAACTTGTACAGTATCTCATACAGATATTTAAGAGGAGACCTTATTCAAGTACGTAGGGCATTTGGAGATAACTACCTCTGGGAATGTTTGGGGTTATCAAAATGTAGTCGAGAATCATCAGACAACCTATGTAGAATATTCTGTAGGAATGAGAAGTGTACTAATTGGTTCTCTGAGAGAGTAGCTGATGCATGGAGTAGACTACCAAATTACATTAAAGCAAACACTAGTTTATATATTTCTAAGAACAGCATGGCCATTTATTATGGGAACTACTCTTTTGATTTTTTGACAGGCTAAAAAGGCATTATTGCCCATGCTTGAAATATTTGTATGTATGTAGGAATCCAGACTGCCATTTAACCAGTCTGGATTAGAAGAAGGCATTAGACTTACAGAAATAACTGCATAGACTCAAGGGGATTGGACTGCAACATCTGCAGGCTGGAGCCTGCTCTCACGGCAGGCTGGGACTTTAAAGCAAGCTGGAATTTCAACTGGGACAGACTCCAAACCCAGGTGTTTTTTATGTGTGTGTGTGTGTGTATGTGTGTGTGTGTGTGTGTGTGTGTGTGTGTGTGTGTGTGTGTGTGTGTGTGTGTGTGTGTGTGTGTGTGTGTGTGTGTGTGGCATGTAAAATGCTCCAGTTAGATATATCTGGTGACTAGAGTGAAAATCAGGAAAGGCTCAAACCCAGGGTGGCTAGAGAATAACTCCCACTCAAACCCTGTACCTTGGGTGCAGGTAGCAAGAGCCTGAATTCCCTACCCACCACCTCTTGTGAAAACTATTCATATTTTTCCTCATACTTTTTTTCTGTTCTGTTCCTCATAAAATCTGTGGTTTTCTGGATTTTGAATTCACTAAATAATAACAGGCATTTGAATTTCAGACTTTGTATTCTTCAGAAAGTACATGGTAACACAAAACTTTTTATTCTAGCAAATTTCTAAGTTTATAAGATCAATATTTGAAATTTATCCCTATTTTTGATGTTGTATTCCCCCATTATTGGATTTGTCCTGTTTTTTTTTGTGCTAAGAGGTTGAAAGCTATGGTGAGAACTGAATTCACTGAATATGTTTGGGGCCTGTATTCCCCCATTATTTGCTTTGTCCATGTGTTTTGTGCTAAAAGTTTGAGAGCTATGGTGAGAACTGAATTCACTAAATGACAGCCATTTAAGTTTCAATCTTCCTATGTTTCAAGAAATAGCTGATTTGGTGTAGTGGTATGTTGCTCTGTCATGTAGTGCACAGGGTCCTGGGGCCAAGACTTGGCAGTGAAATGCATGGTGGTAACACAGCATTTTATTCTAGCAACTTTCCAAGATTATACAGGCAACGTTTAAAATGTGTCCCTGGTTTTTGGGCTTTTGCCCCCCCCCAATAAATTTTGCCTTTTTCCAGATTTCTTGTGCTGCAAAGTTAAGAGATACAGTTGAGTGTTGAGTGGATTTTACAATGAGCTGAGCGCTTCAGGGGAAGAGAAGTTTAGTGCTGCTTTTGCTAAGTCAGCTTGCATTGTTAGTAGCACAACAGGTAAGATGCAGAAGGTTGTGGGTTCTACTCCCACAGTGTGTAGTTGCATTGCTGATACTGTACTGTGTTGTACTTTTAAAGGGGGTGGATGCTGCAGTCCTGAAAATGTCCTCTTTGTTGGAGATATCTAGTAACTATGAATCTGTTATCAGTTTGCCATCCATTCACTATTACAATATTACTAGCTTATCATTTTTTAATGTAACATAGGCAATGTATTCCTCAAGGGCAACAGGTACTTTATTTGTAGATGAAAACAATGAAATATAAAATTGTTTGCTAGCAGCAACCTCTTCATTAGTTACAGATCTTGTTAATGTGGAATTATTTAGATGACTTTTACTTCTGCAGAGATTGTGCATATTTACTGATACTGGTGGATTGTGGACGTTTGAGTAGACTTTTATGATGGAAATGTTCTGAATTGGGCACTTTTGTCATTATTGGTGCATGAATTGTGTTTTATTGTTTACTGGAAAAATGTCCAAAACAATAATTTTAAAACACCCTCTAACAACTGTACTGTATTATACAAAGAATATAATTCAATACAGTCAGGAAGGAATATCAAAGAACACATGTATGTTTCATGTGCAAGGGGTTTATGATTTGAAAACAGCCCAAAGTTAATTTTTATCTGCCACTGGCCAGATGCATTTTTTGAATGTGGGTTCAATGATGTTTCAATAAATGTTAGTTATAAGGGCAGAGAAGTTTTAATCCTAAGTCTATTTTTATTGTGAGACTGCATTGCTTTGTTTAGTAGATGTCTATTAGTATTTGTGCTGTAAAATGTAAAATAAAACTTTTGCATGAAATCCAAATCATTGTAGAAGTAAAGCAGTATGGAAATTACAATGTTTATGGTAAATTGGGCAAAATAGCCAAGTAATGGAACATTGTAATGGGTGCAGGGGGGAGGCCCCATTCGACCATGATTTTGTGAGGGGGAAGGGCAGCAAACTCAAAGACAGCCCTGGCTGAACTATACCTCTCAACTGTCCAGATTTCCACAGAATGAATAGATTTTTTTGCTTCTTATTTTTGGTTTATTCCTCATAAAATTTGTGGTTTTCTGGCAAATCATTTAGGAATGAAGTCACAAAATAATGGCAGACTTTGGGTTTGACTTCATACCCTTCAGAAAAATGCTTGTTGAAACAAGACCTGTTATTCAATTAACTGTCTAAGTTTATACAAGAGCAATTTTTAGTACTATTTGTATGTTCCCCCAATGTATTTGGCCTTGTCCAGATTTTCCACATTAAGAGGTTGAGAGGCACACACAAATAAATCGCTTTATAGAATTAGGTATATCCAAAACTCTCAACTGTCCCCGATTTTGGCTCAAAATGTTGCTCGCCCCCTAATACTCCCTCTGCAAAATGGCAATTTTTGGAAGAAACTGTAGAGGGTTTGCAATTAATAAATAATTCTAGTAATCAGAATTATACATTACTTTTATTTCAGAAATGCATGTATATTCTTTTATTTTGTCAGCTGCTCAACTTAACAGTACTAATATTTAAAAAGTGTCCCTTCTTTGACAGGCTCCCAGCTGTATTGTGTGGCTAGTTTATATGTTTGCATCACACTTTTGATCCGTTTTTCATAAAATTGTGGTTTTCTGTCAAATTAGTGGCAAATCATTAAAGATTAAAGTTAGAAAATAATGACATATATTTGAGTTTCAGATTTCATACTCTTCAGAAAATTCATACTAATGCATGAACTACTATTCTATTATTTTTTTTTAAGTTTATAACAGCAATATTTAAAAATTGTCCTTATTTTTGGGCCTTTGTTGTTCTTTTTATGGCTTTGTCTAGATTTCTTTCTCTGAGGTTGTGAGGTATGACAAATGCATCAGGGCCATCACTGTCAGCTAGAGACATTTGAAATTGTGACATACTTGTTGCACCCCACTCCTCCATGTAGTGACTCTGGATGTGTCCAAGCAAGGCAAGGAGCAGTTATGCAGTATAAGTGTGCAGAGTATCTCCCCCATCCAAGGTAGACACAAATACTACAGTGGCTTTTCATTTGTCCTTGATTTTGCAGAATGTTCTGTTTTTCTCTCATATTTTTATACTGTTGATTTATGCTTATTATTCAGAAAATGCATGTTGTTGCAGTGCCTGTTGTTCTGTGTTTTAGTAGCAAGGCTTAAAGGACCATCAGGTAAGCTTGTCTGAGATTGTAAGATAAAAGTAAGTTTTAATAAGCATACTGTTAAAGAATTACAAACATTAGAAGCCTTTTTGTTGTTGCCATGTATAGAATATTTACATAACTAGATAATGTATAAGCCTTAGTACTGAAAGGCATATGATAGTCTTTGTAATAAAGGACAGGATTACAGTATTTTTAGAAGCTCGTTACATTTGCTGGAGACTTGCAGTCATCTTTGCAGGCTTTACCCATAAACTAAACAGAATGCCAATCTATCATGTGTGGTCCAAAACCTGTGCAGTAATCCTTTAAGCAATTTATATTGAGCTTATTTCTTGTTTGATGTTCATTTTTTACTTTGGTCATGTTTTCCCCATGAAACAAGTAGATAGTTGTTGTCAGGCAGCATGTCTTTTTTGGATAAGAAACATTTTTACAAGTGTGGTATCACAGTGATTGTTACTTTCAGCATGTTACTTGGTACTTTTATAAAGCTGAATATAAATTATAATTAGAACTGCCATGCAAGGAGAAGTGGTTTGAGTTGAGTGCTGCTTGTTTTTTATACTTGATTTTGACTGGCATTCCAGTAATGTATTTAAAAAGTATTTTTTTTCATGCCTCACAACCTTTTTGTTTCCATCTAGATATTAAGTAAGCTGTCATGTAGCCAATGCATTGAAATGTTTTTTTTTTCTCCTACACTTCATTTTGTCTTGATTGGACTCTCATAATGAAGTTTGGCACCCAGGGCAGCATAATTAAAGTCCCAGTTTTTTGTGGTTTTGAACATAGCTATACCCCTTTCTGGTTGACCCCACCCCTTTCCATTGGCCACACCCATTCAGCTGTCTCATGCAACCCCCCTTTGATTTGGAGTCCCCAGCTGCCACTGACTTAAATGCGATAAATCTAAAATCTGGAAGCTTTAAGCTTATATTGGTGTAAATTTCAAGTGACAATCTTTATATTTTCCTGTCAAATTTTAAGAAAAAAGAAAAAACATTTCTGAAGGAAGATGGATCATTCCAAGGCAACCCAACAAGATAATTCTATGATAGAGGAGCTGCAACTAATTCTTATAAATATTCAAGACCTGGTGGTTAAAATAGATAAACTGGACTTTAAAACTGATAAATTAAAGGAAGACTCAGCTAAATAGATGGAACTACTAAATTAAGTCATTAAGCAACAAAAGCTTGCAGAATTAGAGGAATCTGTGTCTGATATTGACTGTAGATTAACAGAGGGAGAAAACAATATTGCATTCCTGCTGCAGCAAAGCAACAAACTTGCTGATAAAATAGATGATCAGGAAAATAGAGCCAGAAGGAACAACATTAGAATCTACAGCATACCAGAATCAATGGAAGGGGATAATATGGGGAACGTTTTATCTACCTGGATTCTCAAATCTTTTAATCTACCAGAAGCCCTTTTTTCTCTATTGAAAGAGCACACAAATCATTATCTACAGTCCCTTCAAACAGAAATCCTCTTCATCCCAGATCTATTATTGTAAAATTCATTTCTAGTCAAGATAAAGACCTTGTCTTGAAAACTGCCTTGTCTCTTTCACCCTTGAAAATAAATCAATTAATCAGATTTGACAATGAAGTTTCTTCTGTTGTAATCTCAAAAAAGGGATGCATTCCCCTTGTAAAATCTTTGAGAAAGGCTGTCATCAAAACACAACTGATCTTTCCTGCCAAACTAAGACTTTGTTTACCAGAAGGGAAGAAGACTTTTGAAACACTTGAAGCAGCTACTACTTTTGTACCAAATAATAACTTATTAAATCCAGTAGAACAAATGAATTTCAGTTTACTTTAAAGAAACAAGCATCAGGAAATGAAAGGTCGGTAAAAGAAAAGAAAGTCTAGAGACAAATAAACAACTTAAAATCTTTTTCACTTGTATAGCAATGAAATGACTTACAGTTTTCTTGAGATCACTCAAATAAGGTAATACATTTTATTTCTAAGTTAAATGTTAACAACAATAGTTTTGATTTATTAACCATTAGAAACTATACAAGTAACTTAAAATGGGAACTAATGAACCTTATAAAAATCTTATAGTATAGTACTGTACTGTGACTATACTTAATTCAATATGACAATTTAGTACAGTTGTTTAGTTGTTTTCATTCATGCTGACACTTCTCATTTCTTTCACACCACTATATTAATTTAATGGGTTAAAATAATCTGTTTCATATGATGCTAAATGAAAATAAAGGCTTTGAATGTCAAAAATGTTTATGCATAAACTGTTAAGCCATTCTTTATTAATATGCCATTTTTCATACTTTTTTGAAGTTTATAGTGTTATTTCATTAGTAAATATTATTATTTTAATGTATAAACTAATAATTTATACTTTATGAATTTTTTACACTTAAAATTAAAAGGTTGTAAAATGGGTTTTTACTTCACTTGCAGCTTGTATAATACACCCACTAGTGTTTTGTGTTTAAAAGCTTTCCATTTGCAGCTTAAATTCCCAAAAAATTACTTTTTAAGCTTTTCTGAGGTTTTTAAAGTAAGCTTGAACATCTGGATGTTCTGAAAGCCTCCATATTCATGAAGAACCATTCATGATGCCATTCAGGAAGTAATTTGTGATCTTTGAACTCTAATCTTCATGCTGAACACAACAGACCAATTGAAATTCAAAGCAGACTTTTGGTTGCATTTCTTTAAAGAAAATGAAAGTTTTATGCGAAAATGAAATGTAAGTATCCATTTTATCTTTAAAAAATATTTAAATAACTGTGTTTGTAGTTTAAACCAGTAGAACCCACCACTGTCTAAATTTTAATCTTCTGGGGATGCTTGAACTACCTAATCTACTTGAAGTCAATCAATTAGTAATTGCCCATAAGATTCTCTACCAGTCCGAATACATGCCTGTTCTTAAAAGCCTTATCTCCCCTACCAGAACCTCAAGACAAACTCTAACAAAATGTTAGTTTACACGCGCAAAACAAATAACACAGCTGGAGATGCTCTGTTTGCCAACTCTGTAGGCAAAACATGGAACTCAGTCCCTGATGACCTAACATCAGTATCCTCTTTATCCCATTTCAAGAAAAATCTTATACTATACTTTAAGACACAGTGGATATGTCCTTGCTTTCCCTCTGATTAACTTTTACTCCCTCAACTGTGTGCCTAATAAGGACATCCTGCCTCTAAGTGCCTCTAAGTGACTATATCCTAGTTATTTGGTTAATAACCTAATAACTTTGGGCCGGATTCATGAAGGCTTGCACGGAGTCTAAGAGTAGTGTAAGACTCCATGCAGCCTTCGCGATCCAGGAACAGCCCAAAGTCTGTGTAAGAGACAAGCTAAAACGGCTCTTACACGGAGTGGGCGTGGATAAGCTAATCACCTCACTTGCAGCCGAATAGCATGCAAATGAGGATGATTAGCGATCCAGGAAGCCCAGAACAGCCCGTGTAAGAGCCGTTTTAGCTGCAGAAATGTACTCAGTTGACAACTGAGTACGTTTCTGCAAAAACTGCAATGGAGCCATGTCAGCTCCAAATAAAGGGTGCATATGTGTCAGGCAGCATGCCAATGGCCAAATATGTGGCCATTGGCAAGGTAACCTGATGCAAATATATTAAAAATATAATTTTTTTCGATTGCCGATGTTTAAATCCAGCGCAGCCCCGTGCAAACGGGCTGCGCTGCATAGAACATAAAAACGAAGGTTTTAAACCCACAAATGTGGGTTTTATGCAGTACATGGAATGTCAATGCAGGGACCAGCAGACCAAAACCAACATGGCCACCGTGTAGTGGTTGCTAAGGGGGGAAGCTGAGTCTAAGACATGTAACTAAGCATTAGTAGGCAATCTGATGCAAATGAGTGTAAGGATACTGAATTCCACTGTCACATAGCAAATGAGCACATTCTGAGTAGTGTAAGAGTTACATAAGGGGGAGGAACAGAGTAGGAGATAGGTGACATAACGGGGGAATGGTAGAAAGAAATGCAGTTCATTGGAGGTTAGAGTTACATGACAGATGTCAGACAGATATCATGGAAAGAGGTCTGCCACTAAGTAAGCATGAGAAAGTCAAGAAATGGAAGGTGTACACTGTTGCCTACACCAAAGTTTCTTGCTGGATGTGTATGCGCACGTGTGCGCGCCACGAAGCGCGAGTAAGGCAGTTTGCGTGCGTGTAAGGCAGTGTGCGCGCGTGTAAGGCAGACTGAGCATGTGGGAGCGTGTTGGGAGATGTTTAACACCGTTTGCGCGGGTGTGCATGCGTTTTAAACCAAATAAGCAGATTCTGAACTGTGTAAGTATGTGTGCGCACGTGTAAGCCACTGTGAGCGTGTTTCTGCTGGTTTGCACATGGCTCCTCCCTGAGGAAACAGAAAGGAAAAAGGAAGCAACAGATTTAGTAGGAAGTTAGCAGGGAATACTGCTGGAGCTAGCAGGTGAAAACAATTAGATGCAGGCAATTACACAGGCAGAATAGTAGCCCTTCCCAGCACTTAAAACTCTGCAAACAGCAGTGCAGAATGTTTCTCTCAAGAGACACTGCAAGACAGGAGTTAAGTTATCAGAAGTGAAAACTGAAAAAGCTGAACTCAGAGCAGAAATGTTAGGGGCTGCCATAGCTGTCATAATGAGACATAGGCGACTTGCTGAGGGTGGTGACAATGCAGATGGTGCCAGACAACCCACAGTGAGGAGACGGAGAAGAGTGTACAGGCCCAGGGTCACCTACCACGGGTTACATGAACTGGAGATAGTAGAGCGCTATAGAGTGGAAAGAGACCTCCTGCAGCAAATAGTGGAGCTGTGCAGGCCATGCCTCACACACAGAACCAACAGAGGGGAACCCATCCCAGTGGAAACCAAGGTATGTGTTGGCCTAAGAATACTAGCAACAGGTACCTTCCAGAGACCAACTGGTGATATGATGGGGATATCACAGGCATCAGCCTCCAGGGTACTGCACCAGTTCCTGGATGCCATGTCAGCACATGTCGGTGATCATGTATATTTCCCCAATGCCCGTGAGGTATTGGCCAGCAATATGCGTCTCTTCCAGCAAATAGTGGAATACCCTGAGGTAGTGGGTGCAATAGACTGCACGCACATACGCATCAAAGCACCAGCCGGTGAGCGGGGTAGGGCATACATCAACCGCAAGGGCTTCCCCTCCATCAACTGCCAGGTCGTGTGTGATGCCCAGGGCATAATAATGAATGTGTGTGCTGGCTGTCCTGGGAGCTACCATGATTCCCACATCTGGCATTTGACGCAGCTGTACCAGACATTTGCCAATGGAGACATCCTGCACGGACACCTAGTGGGGGATGCAGATTATGCACTGGAGCCGTGGCTGATGACACCCATCAGAAACGCACACACACCTGAACAGGAACGCCATAATGAGGCACACGCACAAAAATGTAATGTAATAGAGCGTGTGTTTGGGCTGCTCAAGTCACGGTTCCGGTGTCTGGACACATCTGGTGGAGCCTTGCAGTACACACCAACTACATGTACCCAAATTGTCATGGTATGTGTTATGCTACATAATATGATCTTGTGAAAACAGCTGCAGCAGGACCAGCATAGGGCCGGGCCAAACAGCCCCCCACCATTGCCAAGGCCATCACAGGCAGAGCGTGACTCGGAGGAGGAACAACCTGAGCCTGCCCCAGTAGGCAGAAGGAGGCGTGCCCAGAATGCCCTGGCCTTGGCAAAGAGGCAATGCATAGCACATACACTGGCTCAGTAGGAACCCTGGGAATGATACCCCTCTCTGACTCACTCATATAGTAACAGGGATGCCTAACATGACACAACCTGCTCTCAAACATGTACAGGGAAGTGTAATATGCGCATCCGACAGAGACAGCCCTGCAGCACCACCTGAGGCATGAATGCTATGTATTAAGTAATGTAACACCATGTACTATATGCACACCTGAGGACCCTGACTAACATCTTACCCTCACCAAGCATCATGCCACAACATGACAATGAGATGATCAAGTGCAACAATTGACTGAAGTATCGCAGTTAGTCAAAGGGGATCCAATGTGTGCCAGTCTGAGATGACTTGCAGGCCGTATGGATACTGGCAAAGGCTGTTGTCACCCACAGTGTGCCCTGAATAGGTAAGGCTCAAAACACAAACCTATCTCCATAGGTATCAGAAGGGATAAGTATAAGATAAGGGATAAGTTGAAACAGCAAGATGCATGCAGGCTAAACTCACCCAGTATGGAGAATGTTGATACCTGCGCTGTAACAGAAAACTGAGCCAAGGCTCACAACAGCACCCTAACACTACCAGGTTACACCTCATACTGTGCTGTACAGCCTCAAAACTTGGAACAAGCTACAAAAGGAGGGTGACTAGCAAGAATTGTCAAGGATAACCACATCCCCATATTGGTACCACAACAAAAAGCAGCATGGACTAGCCATGCTCAAGTAACAGTGGCTAAAACTGCCCCCCAGTTTATAGCCTGCTACAGACTACTGTCCCAACACCAGGAACTGCACCCGGCCTATGCAGGAATACATGAATATATCAAGTCCTCCAAACCACATTATATTGGGTGACTGAAAATACCCAGACATAGACTGGGAGCATTATACTAGCTCCAACATTGTAGGACAAAAGTTCATAGAATCCATAAACCAAAAGGCCCAGGAACAACGTACCACTCCCACAACAGGGGTAAGCATACTGGATGTGATAATCAGCAACATGGGTACTGGATGGCAAGATGAGAAGTGTATTGCTCACTGGTAAAACCAGACCATAGAGTAATCACACTGGATATACAAATCCTGACCACAGTCCCTGGCCAGAAAACCACAGTGGAAAACATGTGTTAAGCAATATTTGCACTCCTCCAAACTGATGTGGAATCCATTAAAGGTCCCGTGCAGGTGCAAAATATGGGCCACACCTCAGAACCTGTAATACAGCCATTCCATGAACACTGCCAGGAATGCTTGGATTATGCAGTCCTAAATTAAAACAAGACACAATGCCATACACAGAAATCTGGCATGGTGGACACCAGCCATAACCAAACCATGCAAGAGAATGAGGAAGCTACTACATGATAGAGCAAACATAAACAATGAAGTAATCACTGATCAGTAGTATGGCAATAAAATCTGTCCACACATACAATCCACTAAGGCCAGCCACAACAAGTGGAATCTGTGAATCCTGAGGCAATGTTACACCTGCCCCAAGTACACAGACAACCCCCAACTCCACCCAAGAAATACAAATATATGTGAGAGATGCAACCATCTAGCCAAACTGGAGGCTGAGCTCCCTCAACTCAGTACTCCCAAAACAAGTCAGGAGGAGAAGGTAACCACACACACCACAAACACAGTCCCACATAGACCTATCACAACTGCAAACCAAACACATAAACACAGAAAAACATTCCTGGAGGCACAAATTACAAACACAGCACACCAACAGAGGCCTCTAAAGCAGACACCCAATCAAACAACCTCCAAACATAGCACATGCAACACATAGTACACAAAGCTGGTGTGCCAAACAGTCACAGGCCAGAAGGAGAAACAACATGCCTGATACAGTTGTAATAGGTGACTCCATAGTCAGACATACTGCTGTCCCGCACACCAGACTGAACAAGGGAAAGGGTACAGTAAGCTGCCTGTAGGCTGCCACAATATGCCACATAACAGAAGTATTCAGGTCACTCCAAAGCAAGTAGAAATATGATGCAGTCATAGTCCATGCTGGTGTGAATGACCTGAGATGTACTGCCCTAGACTACATGAAAAGAGACATAGATGAGCTATCTGATTACGTAGTCCAGGCCGGTATGACACTCACCGTTTGCAGCATCCTACCCTTACCAAGAATAATGCCACAGTACAAACACGGAATGATCAGTCATAGCAAGTGGCACACTTACTGGTGTCATTCCAAGGGGATCCAATGTCTGTCTGCTTGGGATGTCATGCTTGACAAGCCACGCAGCTGTTCTTGGGATGGCCTGCACCTGTTACCCCTGGGCGTCTGAATATTGCATAAGGCCTTTGCCACCTCCATAGAGCCTTTTGTAGGCAAGGCTGAAAAGACTGACCCACTACCCTAGAAAACATAAGTGGGAAGAAACATAAGGGAAATGCTGACCAATGCCAGATGTGTACACCCCAATATGCATGCTCCCAAGGCCATCCCCAGTATGGAGAACATTGATGTCTGTGCAGTGACAAAAACCTGCTGCAAGCCTCCTGACAGCACACCAGCACTACCAGGTTATACCACATATCATGTGTCATGGCCCCAAAACCTGGAACGAAACATAAAAGGAGGGTGAGTATCCATAGTCAGCACAGACACCCATACGTCCAGGTAACTGACAATGCACAAGGCATTGGAGTCCACCCATGTGCAACTAACTGTAGGCAAGACTGCTGTACAGTCTGTAGCATGCTACAGACCACACTCTCACACACAGTAACCCCACCCAGCCGTCCTGAAGACACTGGACAGTATGAATGTCCCACCAAATACCAAACAAGGTACCACAAATTACCACATAGGTGGTAAACCATTATGTATGGAAGGAGTAACCAGGGACCTAGGGACACAAGTGGACAGTAACCTGTTATGTGACACCCACATTGCCAATGTGGCTAGGAAGACTGTCTACATTTGACACCGTATCAGGAAAGGATTCACATCTACGTCAACAGAGGTCATTGTGCCCCTATACTTTTCTCTAATCACACCCATAATCTAGTACAATGCCTCATATGGGATGTACCTTACCTGACACCTGCAGCAGTTAGAAAGACCTCAAAGGTACCTCACCAAGAGGATAAAGGGTCTCAAATATATGTCATATGCTGCCTGGCTGTAGACACCAAAGCTGAATGCAGTCACATACTGCCTACACAGAGGCATTGCATGCCTGTTGTAGGAGGCCATGCCCAACACAGGAGTAATGGACATGCTCCACCCCAGAAAACTCAAATCCATCGGAGCTGTGAGAGTGAGAGATGCCAACCTCAACAAATAATGAAATAGGATGTGCTGGTGGGACAGATACATAATCCAGAGGCTCCCCACACCCTGGACCAGAATCCCACTCCATGTTAGGCAGAGCCCCTCACTGACACTCTTCAACAGGAATCTTGCCAAGTGGATGGATGATTGTAGAGTTACACTGGGGGTCTTCACTGTGTCATGTCCAGAAGGAGGCACAGCAAAGCAAATCATAAATGGCCATAATATTCACATAGCAAGGGGTGGCAAAAGCCACACACACTCTGGCTAGGCTAACAAATGCCCTGGGGTGGATAGCCTAGTATGAACCTATGAAGATACAAATTGTACAGGACACTAAGGATAATCCCAAGGCTTTCACAACTGATGGTAGGAACCATGTTGGGAATTCACAGATATGCCCTGAATCACACAAATATCACAAACACACACACATATTGCCAGCATACATCCTGACAGGTGCAGTGCAACCCCCCCCCCCCCGAATGCAGAATATCTATCCCAGCAGACTGCTGGCCCCCTGACATTGCAGATGCTGAGGTAACAGCCAACATCTACAAAGCAAAACACACAGCAGCAATGGTATGGGATGGTGTCCTGGGCTTAGTGCAACATGGACTCCAAGATGAATGGAATGCCAAACCACACTACTGCTCAATGTCAGCCTTACAACAGAATATGTACCCAAAGAGCAGTGTACAACAACAGTGGTCCTTCTCAACAAAGGTGTTGCCTGAATGGATACTGAAAACTACTTCCCCAGAATCCTGAGAAGCTCGGTTTGCACAGCTATGGAAAGGATCAGCATGTACCACAGACATAAAGATATTGGGGACCTACTGACACCGGACCCAACCCAGTGTGGTTTTCTCAAGTGCAGATCCTGCCCCTAAACATGTTTGACTCAATTGAAACAGTCATTAAGGTCATTGATAAGGGCAATGTGGTCCACACAGTGTAGCTGGACCTTGCGAAGGCTTCTATACAATACCCTACGTGTTCATTATAGATAATCTCACCAGCTTAAATATAAACCCACATGTCAGTAGAGGGGTTGCAAACCAGACCAAGGACAGAACAGACATGGTCAGACATGCTGCAGCCATGTCAGACTACAAACCAGATATAACTGGCATCCCACAAGGCTTTGTCCTGGGATTTCCCTCGTCTGGTATATATGTCCCATAGGTACAGGCAAACATGGAAGGACTGTGTCCGAACATGTTTGCAGAGGACTACAAACTGCTCACCACATATGATCCACCAGCTGACACAAGCATCCCACAAAAGGGCCACATAGACAACTGGTGCCATAGCCATGTCAGCAAGCTAATTGCAGAAACGTGTATAGTCAACCCCCGTGGATATACAGTAAGTGCCCACCAATTACCACATAGGTGTTAACCCATTATGTAGTTAACATGTAATGAGAGACCTGGGGACACAAGGTGATAGATATCCTGCATTGGACAAACATGTGCTGTAGTGTTTACAGAAACATACCATATACCCACCTAATCATGAAGGTTGTCAGATCTAGATAAGGGGAGGTCATTGTGGCTCTGCAGTCATCCTTCATCAGTGGTACAATTGACTACAATAGCCCCTGTGGGATGTACCTCAGCAGACACCTCCATCAACCGTAAAGTCCCCAACAGTACCTCATCAGGAGTATCAAAGAGCTTGCACAGATGCCATGTGTTGCCTGTGTTGCTGGCATCAATAAACATGCTGCACCTTGTACAATCTGAATGGCAGTGAGCTATGCACATGAGAGACCTGAACCCCAGCACTGACTTACATAGGACAAGCTGTACTCGTGATCCATAACACAGAAGCCACCCCACCCATGAGTGAACCCCAGTACAGGCTACCCATAGAGTCACTTATCAATCTTCCTCAATAGGAATCTTGATGAGTGGATGGGAGATGGTAGATTTATCCTGGGTATCACTGTCTTGTCACAGGTAGACAGAGGCACAGTATACTAACCATGACATATGTCATGGCAAACTCCACTTACAATGTGTGTTGAAGGACAAACACACTCTCCAACTAGCATTAGACATGGACTAGGGCACATCGCTAGTGTTTGCAAATGTACACCTATGTTGTGGAATACACTACCAATGTTGGACAAGCCTGGTTTAAGTAGTTCATATCTGAACAGAATGCAACATGGTCAGATGTACACAACTGGCCCCTAACCAGGCTGTTGTGCCCACTATCGAAATGTAAAGCAGTGATAGCACTAAAGCCCAGGATACTGTCCACCACAGTCAAAGTACTACCAGTACACTATACAGTACTACAGTGTTAGGTCAGTGTGAAAGGATGTTGACAACTGTATGCAAAGTATCCCATGCAAACACTGCAGGCACAGTATAATCCTGTTGTGTTCACACACAAAGCAGTTGTACAGTAACTACACAACATGACACACAACACACAACCATAAACGGGTGATATTTGTTGAAGTTCACACTCATCCACAAATGTGGTGGGCTGCAGAGTCCAACATATGGAATGCTCATACTGGGCATGCTCACACACTTTGATAAATGAGACATATGTCAGACAACATGCCATGGGAAGGCTGAACTGGGCATGCTCACACACTTAGGCCAAATCTCGGTTTAGCAGTTGGACACACATATCTGGTATTTTTATGTGTTATTCCAGGAACCAACCACATTACAGCAGTCTGCCCAGTGCACACAGTTAAATGACTACAGAGACATACGTGATATAGTGGATCCCTCCCATATGCAAACATCTTCCACAGATGCACAAGTTGTTCATACAAACAGGGAATGCTATGGCAATAAAGATGTGCAAACAGTCTATCAGCAACAAATAATGTGCATTTGACAATTAAACATATGGGTGTAGAGGTCAACACTAGGCTGTTTGCCCTAGGGAATGACAGCTTAGCCAGAGTGTGCTTGGTGTCTGCCTCCCCACAGGATGCACATTCCCCTTTCTAAACACAGATGATGTCAGCACCCTATAAGTACAGCAGGAGAAAAGAAACTTCCCAGTAATGTGAATAGCATGCTCTGCTAATGCATCTATCTCAAGTGTCATAACATAGTTAGATAGTTCAAATCCTGCAAATACTCAGTGTGTGTGCGTGTGTGTGTGAGTGGGGTTGGTGTGTGTGTAAGTCTGTGGGAGAGAAATGTCCCTTTAGGCAACTAGGAAAACACACTACAGGATGCACATTCCCTTTCTAAACACCGATGATGTTAGCACCCTATAAGTACAGCAGGAGAAAAGAAACCTCCCAGTAATGTGAATAGCGTGCTCTGCTAATGTGTCTGTCTCAAGTGTCATAACATAATTAGGTAGGGGTTTGAATCCTACGAATGGCAAGTGTGTGTGTTTGTCTGAGGGGGGTTAGTGTGTGTGTGAGGGAAATGTCCCTTTTGGCAACTAGGTGAACAGACTACAGGATGCTCATTCCCCTTTCTAAACACTGATGATGTCAGCACTCTATAAGTATAGCAGGAGAAGGGAAAACTCCCAGTAATGCGAATAGTGCGCTCTGCTAATGTGTCCGTCTCAAGTGTCATAACATAGTTAGGTAGGGGTTTGAATCCTGCAAATGGTAAGTGTGTGTGTTTGTCTGAGGGGGGGTTAGTGTGTGTGAGGAAAATGTCCCTTTTGGCAACTAGGTGAACAGACTACAGGATGCTCATTCCCCTTTCTAAACACTGATGATGTCAGCACTCTATAAGTATAGCAGGAGAAGGAAAAACTCCCAATAATGTGAATAGCGTGCTCCACTAATGCGTCCGTCTCAAGTGTCATAACATAGTCAGATAGGGGTTTGAATCCTGCAATTGGCAAGTGTGTGTTTTTGGCTGAGGGGGGTTAGTGTGTGTGAGGACAATGTCCCTTTTGGCAACTAGGTGAACAGACTACAGGATGCACATTCCCCTTTATAAACACTGTTCAGCTGAAGGCCATGTCTCTGGCACAAGTTGTCTGTTGCTATGATGCCCCTTTGGAAGATGCTTGTGTCAGCTGGAGAGTCGATTATGGTGACCAGTTTGCAGTCATCTGCATATTTGGACAGCCACAGTCCGTTCGTGTTGGCCTGTACCTCCAATAAATATATACCAAACAAGAGAGGTCCCAGGACTGAGCCTTGTGGGACACAACTCGTAACTGGTGTGGGGTCTGGCATGGCTCCAGGCTGCTGTGTGGGGAGGCATGTGCCACAGATACCACATTACCCTGGTCAATGCCCACTGTATGCTGTCCATCACCTAGGGACATTGGTGACAAAGGGTGTATTGGCAGGATAACTGTGCGCATTGATGGGGTCGACAGCTGTGTACTGTCAATCGGCTGACCAATGGCGGACCCTGGCATACCTTCCTGTGCCATTACACAGATGTCATCATTATCAGTACCCATGACACCTGACTCAGGTTCCCTGCTACATGACACCAGAGCAGCAACAGAACCTGTGGGAGGGAAACAGGAAACACAGTTTACAATGTCTACACATTACCAGCGATGCACACATGCACAGGTGCACACATGCACACATGCACAGGTGCACACATGCACACATGCACACATGCACAGGTGCACACATGCACACATGCACACATGCACAGGTGCACACATGCACACATGCACACATGCACAGGTGCACGCATGCACACATGCACAGGTGCACAGGTGCACAGGTGCACACATGCACACATGCACAGGTGCACACATGCACAGGTGCACACATGCACACGTGCACACGTGCACACATGCACAGGTGCACACATGCACACATGCACAGGTGCACATGCACAGGTGCACAGGTGCACACATGTACATGCACACATGCACAGGTGCACACATGCACACATGCACACATGCACACATGCACACATGCACACATGCACAGGTGCACACATGCACACATGCACACAGTTTCACACAATTGTACAGTACTCAGTATGCGTGATATCAACACACAGACACAGACACACCTACATGCATACAAAGAGCACTACTAAGTGAGCCAAATAGTACTATTACTATCAACACTATTACAGGAATTGTTAATACACACTCACCAGCATGGATAGGCTGCATTGCTGTTATACCAGAGGGTCCTGCAGACGTGAAGAAACTAATCTCAGTGGGCACAACTGTGCCATTGTTACTGAGTATGATACAGGTCAGTAGTACAACAGTCGCCTTTCACAGGTCAGCTGCTAATATTGAGGATATCACACTTGCACATTAAATACTATGGTGACAGCTACAAACCAAGGACACACCTCACACATGCATTAACTACCAGTGTACACAACAGTCAACTATACATATGGCATATTACCTGCACGTTCACTGTCTTGCTGCTGTGTGGCTCCAGCCTCCATCATAATGCATGTCTGCTGCTGCTGTTGTTGTTGCTGGCGGACTGGAGCCACTACACTCATGAGTAGTCCTTCCAGTCTGGTGAGTGGGGGATGTGTAGCCACCCCACCACCTGTGGCGACCTGTTGCCTGTGGATATCCGACGCACGCTGACGGACATGTCTGATTAAATCACTGCAGTGATGTCGTACCTGCTCATATGTCCTATTATGCGTGCCTATGTCATTTACCCGATGGACAAGGTCTTGCCACAGTGCAGCCCTCTCCTGCTGATTCTGGCTGGTGTGGGAAAAGAGTATTGCATAATCCCGCACCAGGCTCTGGTGTATCTCCTCATCCTCAGCTGTGGAGTAGGTGGGATTCCGTGGGTGGGCCATGTACCTGAGAAAGAAAATAACCTGGTATCAGCAATATATGTCAGCAGAATTTGGCACACATATTACACATGCTACTCGACTGTTATGATACAACATATCTCACATATGTAGCATCTGTCTGTCTATTGGTGGATACACATGTAGATGGCCAGGTATCAGTGCTCAGCCAGCAACTGTGCAACAGTACCTGGTAGACTCCATACGACATACTACCAAACCCCAGCAGTCAGAACACTGATTCAGGTCAAGAGCACCTCCTCACTCTGGGGGTTTGTATCTAGGTACTGTATGGCCTACATCGTCAACTACTGTGAGCTGACCACACACTGATTGCCCTGGATATACATATCCCACCTCCACCACCAGCACAAACGACTATAGTGCATAACATTACAGATACAAACTTTACACTTTGTAACAGTGATATGGTATCCTTTCAGCCCACTGGGCCAGTGGCAGATACAACCCACAATGCTGACCCCTATGCAATTGCTTTCTACAGACATCTCGAGAATGCATGGATCATGCAATCCCATATATGACCAAGACACTCTCCACAAAGGGACAGCATCCTGTCTGGTGGACCCCAGCCATAGACAGATTGTATTACAGAAGATGGAAGCTACTGCAAGACAGAGCATAATTCCATAAAGGGAGGGCATGTCTGAGCAGCACTAGTAAGGATCTATTTTCCATCATACAAAATACATGGGCAACTTTGAGAGGGAAATCAAGAGTGACACTACAGATAACCAGAAGGCCTTCTTCAGTTATGTTAGCAACCTGGTCAGGAGCCATCCTCTATGCCCATAGGTAGTACACAACAACAAATATTTCACTGACACCACAGATATCGACAACATTGTGGCAGACAGGTTCAGTGCAGGTGTCACCCCGTCCTCTCCCCCGAAATAAGGCATAGTTATCCCAGCTGACTGTAACCTCCCTGTCATCACAGATGTCCAGGTGAGAGCCACCCGCAGGACAGCAGAATACACAACATGGATGGGACCTAATGGTATCCCCAGTTGCATGCTACATAAACTCTGACAGGAGCTAAACACACATATAGAAGTGCTATGTAACACTAGCCTGACTACAGGATATGTACCTGTACACTGGCGCACAGCAGCAGTGGTTCCACTCCACGAAGGAGGCACCTCAACATACCAATACAATACAACACAATACATTACATTACAATACAATACTATACAATATGCTATTGCCCTCGGGACTACAGCAGCGTACTGTTCTGCCACCCTGACCATTGTGACACATGTGGTGTGATGGTACCTGCTGCTGTCACACAGTTACACAGGGTGACTCATATGGCATATTACCTATCTGACTAACATTCAGCAGGGGTATGTGTGACATGTACTCATGGGGAGTCTTGCTTCTTAACACTGTGTGGTTTATTGCAGGGTATGTCTTATCTGTGGGTAGGAACTCTTACCTCCACATGTGCACTCTATTGCAGTGGCACGGACGACACACAGCAGACATTTAGGTTGTGGATGGTGTGAGGTGTTACTATGGTTGTTGGACATCTATCATGGGTGTGACTTACATATGTAAATCCGGGAGTGGTAACCTCTATGTGGGTAGCATATGTGTACTCTGTGGTGTTGTCAGTCACTGTGCATTGGTAATGTGTTTGAGTGCATTGTCACAGTGTTGTACATGTCACTGTGTCCTTCTCCATATCTGTAGCTGTCATGTGAGGTCCATACCATGGCATCTATTATGTGGTGTGGAGGGGTACACCGACCTACATGTCCATAGCTGACTCACCATGTCCGCTGACACATACCATGTGCAGGTATTCCAGGGATAGTGTGCCACTGTGAATATCATTGGGGCCACTATTGTACACATTTATGACCCTGTTCACCCCTGACACATGCAGTGGTGGGCAGCCAATCACATATCTGGTGGTTACTGGTGTAGGTGATCTGGAATGTGGTATGGTACTCAGTTTTGACACTGGTGTTCACTCCATGCCTTTGTCACCAGGCACCTGTTGCAATACATCTGTACACATGTGCCTCACTCAGAATTTATATACATCTCTCTCTCTCTCTCTCTCTATATATATATATATATATATATATATATATGTATATAGATATATCTATATGTATATATATATATATATATATATATATATATATATATATATATATATATATATATATATATATATGTCCGTATACATATACACATATATATATATTGATGTACATATATTGCTATAGATGTGGAGGGCACAGAGCGTGTGTGAGTGACAGAGAGGGTGGGACAGGCTGTGTTGCAGGTCGTCATATACAGTCATACCTGTAGATAGTCAGATCAGGCTGTCCATGTATATGTATCTACACATATCTATATCTGTATGTGTGCATTAAATAGATATGTTTGTACAATATTCTATCTACATCTGTCTATGTATTCCTACATCTCTCTCTCTATGTATATATACATATATGCATATTATATATATATATATATATATATATATATATATATAGATATATATATATATATATATATATATATATATATATATATATATACATATATATATATATCTATACACATACATCTGTAGACATACATACGTATCCATATGTTAGACAGGTATATCAACATATTTGTCTACCATACTGTATACACACACTAACATACTGCTAAACATACATAACTGTGAAACCTACTTTGTACATGGCACTACAACCTACAATCAAACAACATTGATATGTGCACATAGATGCTCTCACATACAAATGTATGTACAGACTTCACTGATAGTTGCTGTATTTCCCCTGCCCTTTACACATCTTCATATACATATGGATACAGACCAATGACACATATGGAGGGTTCACAGTATGTAGACCTTTATAGTATTACTTTACATTACCTGTGTTTGTCACAGCTGCTTGTGTTGCTGTCTGGTTCTCTGTCCTGCTGCTCCACTTCCCAGTTGTCAGCTTTCAGGTAGCTGTTGCTGAACAATTTGTTTCTGTCTGCTTAATTGCAGTTTTCTGTCTCTGTCTCTGTCTCTGTCTCTCTCTCTCTCTCTCTCTCTCTCTCTGTCTGTCTCTCACGTCCTTCTCAGGGTGCAATGAAAGTATTGCATGTGTGGACATGGAGTACAGCATACTTTTGTAGGTAACTGCATATGCCCATGTGATGGCCTCTGCACCAATTGTTAGCCAGCATTTGCTAATTGCATGCAGCCAGTTGTGTACTGATTGCAGTTCTCACTGTGATTTCAGAACAGTGCTATAAAAAGGTATGTGAGATAGGTGTAGCCCTTTCAGATTTTAAGGGCAGGGACCATGCTGTTATGCTGTGGACAATGTTCTGTGAGTGTAAAGGTTGGTATCTCTCTCATATTTCCAGGTGTGGTGTAGATTAACATTCCTCCATTCATTTCTCCAGTTTCCTGTACTAACTGTGTATGTACACTGACACCTACAACTACTACTACTGTTAATGTGTGTGTGTGTGTGTGTGTGTGTGTGTGTGTGTGTGTGTGTGTGTGTGTGTGTGTGTGTGTGTGTGTGTGTGTGTGTGTGTGTGTGTGTGCTTTCCTTTCACTTTTGCTTGCACTTTGTTGCTAAGGCTTCAATAGTTGCCCTTTACAGTCACTACTTGTATGCCTGCTAGGTGTCTTGACTGTAGTGTGCTACTGTAGCTTTCCTATTTTCCATGTACATTCACACCTTGGAATGCTTGCTATATCTGCTAGGGTGTTACAGCATGCAGTGTGGTCTGGCCATGGTGTGAGCCTTGACATCTATTAGGGTATTTGAGTATGCTGCTGAGCAGGCCCCAGAGACTTTCAGGTTCATCTGTTATGTGCCTCATGGAATGGTACATATCAGTGGGGTACACCCATTAAAATGTCTGGTATGCTGCAGTTGTGACTGTGGGTTAGCATGAGCATATGTATTACTACACTTTTTCTGCCATGCAAGTGGTGAATACTTTCAGGACTCCATAGTTACCATTGCATGTGTTACACCTTTCTGCCTACTGTTTGTACATTTCACATGGGGTCTGTGGGGCATTCCTGTAAGTCATTCACTGTTGCTATGTCTAGGCTCTTAACTATTCAAATATGGTGGTGTCGGACCCGTCATGTGTACAGATATTTGCAGGTTGTCCACATTTCTGCCTCATATTTTAGTCAATATCTCATGCACACCTTTTTCTGGCAAGTCACTCTGGGCTCAAGTCAGAATATGGTGACAAACATTCAAGTTCCAGACTGTATACCCTTCCAAACATCCCACAAAGTGCAGACCCTGTTACTTTCTGAACTGTCTGCATTTGTTGTAACATTATTTGTAATGTGTCCCTGGTTTTGGGCCTTTGCTCCACATATTTTATTACTTGGTCCAGATGTGTTCCTGTAAGAGGTTGTGGGGTATGGGCAGTGCTTATCCTGCTGTGAGTATGTGTGTCTTGCAAGGTGCTATAGTGACATTATTACCTACTAGCTTCCAACTAGCATGGCTGTTTCTGATCACACACTACTATTATGGAAATCCACTAGTTTTGATAGTAATTCTAAATGTCATGCTTTGTGTACTACACATCTATATTCCCTTTACATTCATTCCTACTATTACATGATATATTTACTTTAGCACAATGTTCTTGTGTAAGAGTCATGGCTTAGTGGTAAGTCATGCAGACTACAGTTGCTAAGGTCCTGGGTTCGGGACTCACAGTGGGATTTTATTTTGCTTTTGAACTGAGTACAGGACCTGTCAATCAAAGTGACTAAGGCACTTTTAAGCAGTTGTAACTGGGTTAGCGCTGGTTTGCACGGAGCTCACGCATGCGCACTGGCGGTTAGCTCCACGCACACCCACTTACAACTGCTTAAACGTGCTTACTCTTGTGCACACCCGCGCTATTTTCTTTGAAAGAAAAGAAAAATGGGGAGACAGGAAAGTGGTGAAAAAGGGGTCACAAAGAGGGTAAGACAGTAGGGAAACAAGCTTGGGATGTGCAGGAGGGATGTAGGTAAGGCCCATAGCTGCCCATTTCTTCATCAGCAACAGCTGTGCATATGTATGTAATTTGGTGTGACATTTGAAACCTTCCACCCCTGAGAGAGGTGTCAGGACAACAATAATACTTGTTGTACAGCCAATTGGAATTGATAGGTTCCATGTCCAGTAGACATGTGTGCGGAATGGGCAGCTATGTATGGGGCGTAATTTTTGTGGGTACAGAGTGCCCTTTTTTTATTTTTTCAGGTGAGAGTGGTATGTCAGGTGAAGGTAGTTGGTACAGCTGGGGAGGTAGGTTGGGTAGGTAAACAGACAAGACAAACAAGACGCATACAGGGGCGGTGTATGACACGTGTGGGGGTTACACAATTGACGGGGACGGAGGTTTGGATATCCAGAGCCCATGAGCCCACAGATGGCAACAGTGGAACTGATATCCCCAACCATAGGCAGTTGCCACTGTTCCTTCACTGCCCAGGACGGGGCTGTGCTGGGGGCTGTGTAGGCGGGGCTACAGGCATGCCTGTTAGTTGCACCACCCGTGCCTCGAGCTGGCGTAGGGGCTCAAGGACAGAGTCCCGAATCTCCCTACGCACCACAGTCCGGACGTTACGGAGGGTGAGTGGTGGATCTCCTCCGGCCACACTTGCAGAGGGGGGGCGAGCCCCATCCCCTGCAGCGCTTTCACCCGCAGGTGGCACAGGGCCACCGGAGGAGGGTCCGGACTCGGCACTAGTGCCAGGTGCACTCGCCAGCTGAGGTGGGAGAGGTGGGTCCGCTGGAACCCACCTTCCCTGTCATGCTATGTTTTGCATTATGTCATGACAGTTTGGGTTAGTGACATATAATATCATTCACAATTAGTTGTAACAGCATGCATTAGTATTCCCATTAACCAAACACCCAGATATTCACACCATTGAACAGCGTGCATAACACATGCATAACTTGAACAGAAATACACAGTCCAACAACATGCAGGGTTAATTGATGGCAACAGGCCATCAGGTGTGGATGTATGAACAGGGCAGATGCATCAACAGACATGCAAATATATATGACCCAACAGGACAAACGTCCAGGGGTGTTAATTGTGATTGCACATACCATTTTCACGTGGAATGGGTTATATGTAGTTATAGGGTGGGGTGAAGAAAGTAATATTAACACCTTCGAATAACAATACATATGCTGTACATTTCTAATAGCTACAGTTATATACACACTACTGTTCTAACTACTGTTTCCTATATGATAACTATTTCAACTTGGTGATAGGACTGTTAATGCAACATCAATATACATTTTATGGTTCTTCATACACATTCATATCTAGCTTTGTTCAGCTACATCAGGGCTACATTTGCTTTATATAGCTGTAGACAAGTGTGGATGTTTGGTATATCAGACAAACATCCTATCTGCATATTGCAGACTGAGAGCAACATATCCTGATTTTGGGATACACATTCCAGATGCAGCAACACTTTGAACAGATTTTGCTGTTTGGTTTTGAATCTCACATGCATTTCATTCTGTCTTGACTGCAGTATACTTTATTCAGGGTTATTACTACTGTATTGCTGGATTCATGGCACTTTCTCACACTCTCTCACTTGCTTTCATTTTACTATTCAGGATGGTACTTCTAGGCTTTATTGACATGTTTTAACAGTAGTTACTACAATCCTTTCCAGCAGTCTCACTTCTGTCATGTTTCAGTATTTCCACAGGGATATATTTCACACATGTGATTTCATCATCTTCTGCAGCTATACTTTTCAGCCTGCTGCAGGTTGTGTACTATTTTCTTACAGGCAGGGCATTTTTATTTCAGAATATATGTCGGACAGTTTCATGTTTAGGTTAAACTTACAGGCTGAAAACTCTTGTAATCAAGCAATACTTGCATACACTTTCACACTGTTACTTGCAGATTTTATTCCTTACTGACTACACTGTCCTCTTTTGCTGACTGTCATACTTTTATATTTCTTTACAGTTACTGGTAGTGGATTACTGACCTGCCTGGTGGCGCAACCGCACCAGCCTATCGCCATAGGCTCTGCGGTTCGCAGAGCGGACACCTGCAGCTGTAATATAAATGAAGTAATATTGGAATACACATCTCCATAATATCAGCTAGTTTAATTTTTTACATACATAATTAAATGTTACTTACTCAGTAGTGGGGCGTTGGGTGTTTGCCGGGCCTCCTGGATCCAAAGGTTCAGTTGGTCCTGCTTGCATCTCTTCAGGTCCGCATGGTGGTGACGGACCTGCTCACCAGTCCTTGGAATCCCTGTGGCACTGGTGAGATCATGAGCCAACCAGTCCCATGCCTCAGCCCTGTATGCTCCCCAGAGAACCTGGCCTTGCATGAGTTGGGCCTCATGATTGTGGACTAGGAGCCAGGCCATGTACCTGGACTCCTCAACACCCCACCTCTGTGCTCGAAAGCGACTACCCTCTCCTACTCCTGACATTCTGCCTGCAGGTCTGTTCTACAATCGTTTATGCTGTGTATTCCCGCCTATGGGGCTTATATAGTCCATTTTTCCCGCACATATCTGTGATTGGCCATTTTGGAATTGTATCAACTTCAGTAAACCTGAATTGTCATGCTCTAGTTTGTATTCATTCCTATATATTAGCTATTATTGCATTTACAGGTACTGCTGTTGTGGCTTAGTGGTTCTGTACCTTGACTATGGTGTATAGTATCCTGGGTTCAAACCTGGCCACTGCTTTTTATTTTTCATGACTGTCTAGACATGCTGAGGGGTGTGTCTGTGTAAAGGCAGTTTTGATACGGCTTGCTCAACGTTGCCCATGGGTTAGCTTGTTTGCGCGGTGCGCAGCTCCGCGCAAACGGGGTACGCTGGTTTAAGCCTCATTTGGCTATCAGCATGCATATTACGCTCAGCTCAGTTAGGGACACATAGATTTAGCATGTTAAACCACTGCTCAGCTACGGGCACTCATTTTGCACCAGTTAAACCACTGCTCACCTACGGGCAGATGCACTCACCCTGTTAAACTGTAGCTCAGCTATGGGCACATCTGGCATTTTTTATTCTTTTGTTACCTCACATTTCTTCAATATAAATAGGCTATTTCATTACATTTTACATAACATGTGGTTTTATGTGTACATATTTGTCAGGGACTTGTTTCCTGCTTATTTTGCAAAAAAAAAATTGGTGTTGTGGGGGCTCGAACCATGAATGCCTGCTCTGCAGCCAACATCTCTACCACTACGCTATTGCTTCCTGGCTTATTTTGCATATTTAGTTCTTATATGCTTTCCCACTGACTGCTAACTGTAGCTGCTTACGGCACGCCAAGCAAACGAGTGCACTCACGGTTAAACATCTTTACAATTTAAAAAAAATATATAACATGTTCATTTATATATCTTTTATGTTCATAGTCTGTGGGGGCATGTGTTGTGTTGTGTTGTGTTTATTCACATTTCCGTGGACTCTGTTGTGGGTGTTTACTTTGGGCACTTTTACACTTCTGGGGGCGTGTCCGCTTGCAGGGCTCAGCCTATGGACACGCCCCCTACTGTCTTACACGGACCGTGTTAGACTTAGGTGAGATTCAGCATGCTCTCATGAATATGCAAAGCATGCTGACATCACTCCGTTTAACTGCAACCTCCGTGTAAGAGTTATAACTCTTACACGGAGGCTTCGTGAATCCTGGGGTTTGTGTTAACTTGTGTGACTGAGTTATGTTTTGATCCTTGTAATGAATGTAATTATGTTTGGAAATTGTAAAACCTGATTTATATGTATATATGAAATAGTATTTTGTAGTATGTATGTAGTATGTAGTTTGGAGCTTTTCTCCCTGGGCCTCCGCTGAAAATGGACATGTATCCAGTCGGACTATTCTGGTCAATAAATGTAAAATAAAATAAATAAATGGTTTAAGATTCTTGTGTATTATTTATCTCTGAACAGGGAAAGCTTTAAGTGTTACACGTGTGCTCATTTAACTGCTGAACAACATGCAGTTCAGTTAAATTAAATGGTATCTTGCAGTGTTAGTTAATGATTGTTATATAATTAATATAGCAATCAATGTTTGTGTATTTTTACAAATGCTTGACTATTTTAACTTATACATTTATTTATTTGTTTATTTATTTATTTATTTATATTTGTTTACCGGGAGTGTCCGACTGGACGTAGGTCCATTTTCAGCAGAGGCCCGGGGAGAAAAGCTCCACAGTTAAAACAAACAGACAGTAGTTACAATGGATTACATAGCAATTAACAATTTACATAGCAATTACTTGCAACATATTTACAGATGAAGAACATAGTACATCAGTAGACAACTAGAATCTATCTGTGAAGTACATAACAGACATTAACAAATGTTACAATAAGAAGTTCCTGCTGTATAATAAGTATTAGGCTTCTGAGCATCTGAGCTTGCTATAATCAAGGTAGTTAGTGGAGTGGAAAGAAAGATAGTGATTGGATGGGGTGGGTGATATTAGAGTGGGAGTTGCAAGGGCATAGCCAGCATGTTTTTAGGTGTGCTTTTAGTAAAGTTTTGAAGTGGGTGCATGATGGTATGGAGGTAATTGTGGGTGGTAGGGAGTTCATAATTTGGCTATGGCGCAAGAGAATAGTACTTCACCAGCAGAGTTATTTGCTTTAGTGATCTGCAAGTGATTTTTGTTGCTGGATCTTAGTGGTCTGGTGGTGCGATAGGGTTGGAGTAGATTCTGGATGGATGGGACATTTAGTGGATGGTTTACTAGTTTCTGGGTGAGTGAGAGCTGATACCATTGAAGGAGGTAAGGGAGTTCAAGCCAGCCCAGTTTAGCAAGTGAGAAACAGTGGTGACTACGGTAGGATGCCCCTGTGGCGAATCTGGCGATTTTGTTGCAGCAGATCTCTAGCTTGTTTAGATCGCATTGCCTTAGCTTGGTATATATTGGAGAGGCATAAAGTAGGGTGGAGATAAGGTGGGAATTTGCTATTGAAATCTTTGCTGCTTTGGTGAGAAGTTGCTTATTTCTGTATAATGCTCCTAGTTTTTTTGTGGACTTTTTTATGGTCATAGATATGTAAATGTCAAATTTTAGTTTATTGCCCATTTCCACTCCTAGCAATTTGGTGTGTTCAGTTGGGTATATAGTGGTGTTGTCTTTTGCTGTGATCTTAAAGTTAGAGTTGTTCTGAGTATGTTTGGTTGGTTGGAAGATGAGTAGTTTAGTTTTGTTTGGGTTGAGTATTAATTGGGCATCGGATAATCAAGTTTCAACAGAGGAAAAGGCTTCCTGTGTGACTTTTTGCAGTTTGGGTAGGGACTGGGCTGAGCAGATGATGGTTGAGTCATCTGCGCATTGTATGAGTGTGCCATGTTTGGTGGCATAGGCTAGATTATTGGTGAAAACAGAGAAGACTAGGGGTCCAAGGATGGATCCTTGGGGAGCCCCTATGGAGACAGGTAGTTGGGGAGATATGTCATTCTGCCATACAACGGATTGTTGGCGGTCAGACAGGTAACTCTGAAACCAGTTGGTGACTGATTGTGAGAAGGATAGGTTATTGAGGACAGAGATAAGTTGTTTGTGTGGGACCATGTCAAATGCTAGGAAAGTAGCAGAGGAGAGATAGCCATTGTTTTTATGCTGAAGGATAGTCTTAGTAAAGGAGAGTAAGGCAGTGGTGGTGCTATGGTTTGGTTGGAAACCATGCTGAGTATTGGAAATGAGGTTGTTAGTAAGGAGGTAGTCTGAGACCTGAGAGTGTATGCATCTCTCTAGTATTTTGGAGAATGGAAAGAGAATAGCTATGGGGCGGTAATTGGTTAGTTCTGTGGAGGGTCCGCCTTTGTGGAGGGGAATTATATGTGATACTTTCCACAGTGTGGGAACGTAACTTTCTGACAGAGATTGGTTAATCAAGATGGATACTGGGTAGGCCAGAGCATCAGCTGTGATTTGTAGGTATTCACTTGGGAGGTTGTCTGCTGCTAATTTGGTGGGCTTAAGTTTAGTTAAGAGTTTTTTTTTATGTTGGAGGTAGGTACAGGAGAAAAAGAGAAGGCATTGGGGAGATTACTAGTTGAAGGTGTGGGTTGGAGGGGAGGGGGTTTGTGTTGTTTAGCTAGTGATAGTATGGTTTGTGTGAAGTGTATGTTGAATGAGGTAGCAATATTTTCTGAGGAGTGAGCGATGTTAGGAGAAGGGGTACTGACTTTACCTGGGTGGAGGATGGAGTTTATAGAGGACCAGAATTGTTTGGGGCTGAGTTTGGAGGAGTCTAGGGTAGACTGCTTACATACATACATATTTAGTTTTATTAACAAGTATCTTCCTTTTTTTCATTTATTTTAATGTATATGCTATATTTCTTCAGTCTTTATTTCTTTCTGCAGTTGCAGAAAATAGCCACTAGATGGCATGGGTTAGTTTGTGGTTTGTATGGAAAACATATCAAGCCTGGAATATTACATTCCATGCTGAGGGTTTTTGAATTGTACATTGTTAGCGTTTTTAAGCAAATAGTGTAATTTTTCCATAGCAAATGTCATTTTGAATTGTTTTAGTAATGGTATAGGAAAACATTGTATAATTGTCACCATTGCAACATCTTTTATACAATGACAACTTATAACATTCCCTCTTTAAATGTAAATGGCCTAAATAACCCTATGAAGAGAAGTAGCATCAATCAATATTTATCTTTGCTTAAGGCTGATATTGTTTTTCTTCAGTAAAAATAAAACTCCGTGTAGACAGACCTCAGTACTTTAATGAAACGAACAAAATTTAAAAATCACAATCACAGATCTAGCGCTTTCGTCTGCCGAATGCAGACTTC
Source organism: Protopterus annectens (assembly GCF_019279795.1). Classification (NCBI taxonomy): domain Eukaryota; kingdom Metazoa; phylum Chordata; order Ceratodontiformes; family Protopteridae; genus Protopterus; species Protopterus annectens. The sequence goes on from NC_056741.1 coordinate 589,012,577, forward strand.
TTCAGAATAACGAATGTGTGGTGCCAATGATTTTTATACAATTCAAATCAATTAATTAATCAATCAGTTACATAAATTAATTTAAAATTTAAAGCCATACCTATTATTTTCCAAAATTACATTCCATATGTGGTATACAGTTTTTTTTAAAACAACCAGTCACAAATTGTGTTAGGGACCTAACTTAGTAAAGTGCTTTTGTGCCTTTTATTATTAAATAAATATTCATATACAAAAATGTTAAAAAATATATTCTAAAACAATATTGTAAAATACATGTTGTGGTTTATATGGTATATATTCTACTTATTCCTAAAAGGTAGCTGATAATTAATATAATGTTGTTGAATAAAATAGTGAAATGAATATAAACTATAATGACTTGTAATAAATTGTAATAAATATGTTCAAAAATATATATGTTATATATAAAAATATATAAAAACTGATTTAAAACTGTTTTGTTTAAAAGTAAAACAATGTTACATAATACATGTTTAAAAAAATGTTACATAATACGTATTTAAAAAAGTTATATATTTTGTTAGTGCATGTTTTTACATTAAATCAGATCCAAGGGGAGGTGATGTTAAAAACATCTTACTTCAGAAAGAAATTAGATGGCAACTGAGGCTAAAATCAAACATCCCTCCTGGGCTTAATGAGTACACAAACATTAAGGCTATTTTAGTAGATAAAGCCTCTAGTGTATAAATATTAGCTTTTATTTGAACATACACCATATAAAGATTTTATTACGAATATAAAAAGCATGGTAATATTTGTAAAAACATGCACTAACAAAATATATAACTTTTTTAAACACGTATTATGTAACATTTTTTTAAACATGTATTATGTAACATTGTTTTACTTTTAAACAAAACAGTTTTAAATCAGTTTTTATATATTTTTATATATAACATATATATTTTTGAACATATTTATTACAAGTCATTATAGTTTATATTCATTTCACTATTTTATTCAACAACATTATATTAATTATCAGCTACCTTTTAGGAATAAGTAGAATATATACCATATAAACCACAACATGTATTTTACAATATTGTTTTAGAATATATTTTTTAAAATTTTGTATATGAATATTTATTTAATAATAAAAGGCACAAAAGCACTTTACTAAGTTAGGTCCCTAACACAATTTGTGACTGGTTGTTTTTAAAAAAAACTGTATACCACATATGGAATGTAATTTTGGAAAATAATAGGTATGGCTTTAAATTTTAAATGAATTTATGTAACTGATTGATTAATTAATTGATTTGAATTGTATAAAAATCATTGGCACCACACATTCATTATTCTGAAGAAGTCTGCATTCGGCAGACGAAAGCGCTAGATCTGTGATTGTGATTTTTAAATTTTGTTCGTTTCATTAAAGTACTGAGGTCTGTCTACACGGAGTTTTATTTTTACTTGGTTTTTTGGAACTTTATTTTCTTCAGTAAGCCCACTTACTGTCAGAGGATTTACATAGATTATTGTTCAAACATAAAAGAAGAGGTGTTATAATTTTATGGAGAAAAAAATTAAGATTACCAGAGATCATAGAGTCATATTTCGATAATGATGGTATGCTGGGCATAGTAGTACTAAAACTGGGAAATAAACTTTACAACCTTATTAACACTTATTGGATACCTAATATTGGCACAAAATCTGTAAAAGGACATTTATATACTATGAATTTACACTCTAACTACTATGAATTTACACTCTAGTAGGTGATTTTAACTGCATTCTATCACCTTCTGATACCACAAACACCAAATCTTTTAAAATTTCTCCAATAGTAAAATATTTAAACAGTTATATAAATTTAAGAAATTTAAAAGATATATATGGTAAAAAATCTTCTCCTTTAAAATTCTGTCATTATTCATATACGTTTGGTACACACACTAACATAGATAAAGTACTGGCAACCAGCTCTTTACTACCAAAAATAAATGATCTTTTGATTGTCTCATGCCCTTTATCAGATCATAATGCTATTACTTTTAAAATAACCTTTTGCACTGACATCAAACTTTGGTCAAAGAATCCCTACGTATATAACAAAAGTAAAAGGCTTTCAAGAATGGATTTTAAATGAAATAAAGCACTTCATGGAACTGAATAATAATGGCAAGGTATCAGATATGATTCTATGGGATACCTTAAAGGAGGTTATATATGCCAAGGTTAAAAGCTGGCATCTATCCAAAGGAAAAGAATGGGACAAGAAGTTAATGGACATACAAAATGACATTGATAAATTAAAACTAAATCTTACATCTAACAATAAATTAGCACTAGCTAATAACTATAAACTAAATAAAGAATATCAGGATATCCTACAACATAAAATCTCTATTAGTTTAGAGAAAATCAGATTACGTTCATATTCAGTCAATCCTAAAAGTTTACATAAAATTGCAATCAGAACAAAGTATTTAAATGAGAAAAGTCATATCATAGAAATTATATATAAAGACAATAATAAGAGAATAAGTGTTTCAGACTTAAAAATGTATCAAACTGCTTTAAGAAGCATTATGAATGCATTGACAGCTCTATGGTAAATACAAGTGACAATAAAATTATTGATGACTTTTTAAAAGAAAATATCTCAAAAAAATTATTGAAGTTGATAAAATCTTCACTTTCAAGGAACTAAAAGATCAAATAAATAATCTAAAGACTAATAAAGTGCCAGGCTTAGATGGATTAATGCCAGAACTGTATAAAATTTTACCTGACAACATATTAAGAGTTATATTAAATACATTTCAGGAAGTTAAAACTACATCTAACATTTCACTTTCATGGAAAGGGTTCATGTTAAGTGATCGAAGACGCATTCTTTCAAATGCACCTTGATCTAACTTAAAAGAACAGAAAGGCCGCTTCTGTTACTTTGCCATTTTTGGCACTGTAGTGTGATCTCAGAGTTGGTATATTTAAGTAGGGGGGTTTGGGGGGCACAGCCCCACATCGGGGGAGGTATGGGGGGTAAAGCCCCGCACTTTATGTATTGTTTTAAAGTTTTTTTTTTGTTTTGTTTTGAAACAGCGATTTATTTCCCTGGGAAAAAAATCCTGTTCCGAGTGTTTGGGATTGTAAGCTTTCGCTTACATAGGGTTGATAAATCAGCGTTTACTTTTGTAAGCGTTCACTGATTTAATATAGACCCCATGGAAATATTCTGTTGTCTCTCTTATCCTAAAACCTGACAAAGAACCCACTTCATGTTCATTGTACAGACCAATTTCTTTGTTGAATATAGCCTATAAGATTTTTATATCTATTTTAGCAAATATCTTAAGTACTATACTTTCTGGATTAATAGACAAAGTCCAAACACGATTCATAAAAATAGGAAGGTACAAGATAATATAATAAGGATCATTTCTCTAATACACATAGCTAATAAAAAGAAAAAATAATTATCTATAGTAAGTTTTGACACAGATAAAACTTTTGATTCTTTAAACTGGTCTTATTTATTCAATGTATTACAAGAATATAACTTTCCCTCAGACTTTATAGTATTAATTAGAAAGCTTTATGAAAATTCCACCTCTTTTGTAAAGATTGGCATTTTCTTCTTTAGTCCATTTAAAGTGTTGAAAGGTGCAAAACAAGGATGTCCCTTGTCTCCAATATTTTTCACTCTCACCATTGAACTATTTGTCAGTAATCTTAGAAACAACATACATGTTAAAGGCTATAAACTAAATGATAAACTGTCACGTAAAATTCAGCTTTACACAGATGATTTATTAATAACTTGTGGGAAACTGAAACTTCAATGGATTACTTAGTTAATGCTCTAGACCTATTTGAAAGTATATCAGGGTTAAAATTCAATCACAACAAATTTCAAACACTTTTGATAAACAAGAAAGTTACCACAAAACTAAATTCTTGTAAATATTTTAACTAAATTCTTGTAAATATTTTAACTGGCATAGTACACATATTAAATATTTAGGTGTTATCATTGAACTCAACCATAAAAAGTCAATCTCAGTTAACTGTTAACATCTAATTAATTCAATTCTAAGCTTAATAGACAACTGGAACAGACTGTTTTTCACAGTTGAAGACAGATTAACTTGAATCAAAATGATAATACTATGTAAAATTCTTTTCATTAGTCAATCATTAATTATTTCCTCTCTTACAAAAGCTAAAAAAGAATTAACAACATCTTCCTCAATTTCTTTGGTACCCAGAAAACCCAGAATTTCCTTATTTTGGTATACAACAAGCTGGAAATAAGGTGGTATTAGATTTTCTAACATTGAGTTCTACTTAAATTTAGTTTTTATTAATTCAGTATGCTTGTGGATTAATACTTTATATACATCTTGCTGGAAGTCAATTCATGAAAACATGTTATTAAGTAATAATAAAACTTTACTAGACTCTTTTATTAAAATAGAAAGAAATAGCTTTATCTGGATATTGAAAACATGCATACAAAATGATAAACATAAACTCATATTCTTTTCTCTTATAAATCAGGTATTATTAATTTTTAAAAGATTTATATATTCCAATCATTTAACTAAAAACCTATTAATAACCATATACTTTTACTAGTGAACACTTGATTTCCTTTGATGTAAGTAAAATGTTAGAGCTTAAAAAGGGCAATTTACTATACTGGAATCAGTTTTAGTCTCTCAATAAAATTTACTCTGCAGATTACTTGATTGCTAGATACAGCCTACAAAATTGTAATTGGCTTGATATTCAAACATGTAAAGAATTCATCCAAAACAAAATTATATTAACACTAGAAACACAAAATAAAAATGCACGTAAAATCTTAGATTCCATTTCTATCATTAATAATGGATTCTTTAACTCAATACAGCCGAGTGACACCTTCAGGTGTTTCTGAAATGTATTTCCTCCTACTGATGCTTCTAGTCATCAAATATTGCATATTCATATTTGCATTAATAATTCTAAAGCCATGCTAAATACAAAGTATTAAAATGTTTTATCTTAAAGATTACACAGTGGTAAGCGCAACTATGTTGACATTTGATCTATGTCTAGTGCAGGAAAAGAGATATTAATTGTTCATTTAATGTTTATTTATTGTCATAAATGCCATATTTTTCTAAATATCTCAAGAAGCAGAACTGCTTAGCCTTACATGAATGCTCTTGGATAGATGAACAAAATGCTGCTGACAGTGTGTGGGTAATCTGAGTTGTTACTGAGTTATTGCAAGTTGTTTACAAAATATTACAGACTTAATAATAGCTGTGTTTACTTTGACTTATAAAAATCTAGTTTAACACCTATAACCTAAAGAATACTGCCATTGTAAAAATAAATTGTACTGAAAAGTTTGCCATTTATACATCTTTAGTAGCCCATATGGTGCCAGAGATATGAACATTTGTTTGAAATGTGAAGACATAATTTGGTTCTATCAAAAAGGCTAGGCTCTGCCAATGGAAGTTAGTGCAAACTCCGAGAGCCCCACTGGAGGCAATGAGTTAAGTTCACCTCATTCATATCCAAAATACATAAAATTATTAGAAGTGATTTTAACTCTGCAGATATATATATATATATATATATATATATATATATATATATATATATATATATATATATATATATATATATATATATATATATCTTTTTGGAATTATTCCACTAGAATAAATAAAGAATAATTTACTATAAGTAACAAAAATTGGATAATATATACATGGAAGTTCTTACACAGATGCTTCTTAATACCACATAAAATGGCAATAATGTATAACTAGATAATACAAAATGTTGGAGATGTGAATCACTTTATGCTGACTGGTTTCATATGATTATTGGTTGCAGAATAGTATCTTCCTTTTTGGCAGATTTTAGATATTTCTGTAAAGCTCTGTGGACTGATATTTCTATTGTTTTTGACTATCTTATACTATTTAATGTGCCAATTCCAGAAGTCATACCCACAAACCCAATACCTCTATTATGGTCAATTTTTCTATAGCAAGGAAAGTTATCATGAAGAATTGAAAATCTAAGTCTACTCTTTTATTTAATTCTGTATTTATTCATTTAGCCAACTTAGTATGTAACTGTGAATTTTTTACCATGAAAATGAAAATAAATAATATAACTTAGTTGATTGCTTGGAATAAATTGCTTAACTTAGAAAAATACTAAATGCTTTTCCTTTTTGTATGTATATTGTTATGGACATTGTATATAGTTTTCATATAGTTGTAGTTTGGTTATTGTTTTACAAAAACAACATTTTGAAGAAAATAAAATTCAGAAAGAAAGAGTAGTGAATTATGCATAAACTGATTTATGTAGGTTTCACCCATTGGCATACGACCTCTTATGCGATCTCTACAGGAATCTTGAGTTGAATTTGTTAAAAATTATTTTGGACTTTTTTCATTATTGCAGGACATTTCTAAACACAGTGCTGTAGGTAATCTCAAGCTACTCAGGAAATAATGTGGACTCACTTTGTTTGAAACTATCATTTCAACAAAAAAATCAGTTCAGCGAAAGGCATTTTCAATGCATTTACATCAAACATGCCTTTCGTCAAACTGTTCATACTAAGATCATGGTACAGTGAGGATTAGAAAATGTGCCCTTTCCCCACTGTATTGCGAGCTCGAAGTTGGTATATATTATTAGTGGAGGGTGTGGAGGGTGCAGCTCCCACATGAGGAGAATTCGATGAATAGCATTTCCGATGAAATGCTGTTCATTCAAATGACATTTTGATGTAATGATATAGACCTGCCAGCAACAACCTGCTCATCAGTCCACAGGACATCAAAGGCAAATGGAAAGAGTATTTCAGCAGCTTCTGAATGAAGAAAACCCCACAGAAGCTGTACTTCCCAAGACACAGCCTACGATGAGAGAAGAAGTGGAGCCCACCCATGAAAAAGTAAGAACAGCACTAAGGAAAATGAAGTCAGGGAAAGCAGCAGGATCAGATGAGGTCACGACAGATGTGATAAACATGCAGGGTGAGATAAGGGAGGAATGGCTTCTGAGGGTACTCATAGCAGTGTGGAGAGAAAGGCATAACCCAGATGACTGGAGAATAAGTATACTCATGCCAGTGTGCAAGAATAAAGAGCATACAGAGGTATTAAACTCCTGTCACATTGCATGAAAGTTCTGGTGAGAGTAAGTGATAAACAGATACACACAGTAGTAGAAAGTAAAATGGGAGATGAGCAGTTTGGATTCAGATTAGAATGCAGAACAACTGACCCAATATTTGCAGTGAGACAGATAGTTGAGAAGAAGCTAGAGATGAGGAAAGAGTCTAGTTGGGCTTTCTTAGACTTGGAAAAAGTATATGACAAGAAAAATGATTTACGCAGTCCTGTGGTGGTTCAAAGTCCCAGAAACATTGGTAGAATTAGCGCAGGCTATGTACAAAGATCTAATGACATAAGTACAAACAGTGTTTGGTCTCACAGAGGGGTTCTGAGTAGGAGTGGGTGTGAAGCAGGGTTCACCTCAGAGCCCACTGCTGTTCATACTGGTGATGGATTACATTAGCAAACAGGTTGGAGGGGATAGATCAACAAAGTTGCTATAAGCAGATGATGTGACATTACAGGCACACCCTGAGCAAGAACTTCAGCAAAGGATAGGGGAATGGAATGCAAAACTGAAGGGACATGGGATGAAACTGTGTACAGATAAGACAGTGGTAATGGCAGCAAACTGGAGAAATCAGAAGAATGAGCTAGAAGGGAAGTAAGTGTAACAGGTTAGCTGCTTCATGTATCTGTGAGGGGTTGCTGTGGAGAATAAAGTCTGTATGAAGAAGTCAAAGCTAGAATCAGGGGGGCTGCAGCCAACTGTCAGATGTAGTGTATGACAGAAAAATGCCAAAGAAGCTGAAAAGTAAGGTGTACAAAGCAGTGGTGCGATCAATACTAATGTATGCAACTGAAACCTGGGCACTAAAGGTGGAGCAGATGAGGAATCTAGAAGTGATGGAAATGAAGTGCCTGAGATGGGTGTTAGGATGCACACTGTGGGACAGATGAAAAAATGAGGACAGAAGAGTAGAAGCCAAAGTAGCTCTAATTGCAGAAAAGATCGAAGAGATCAGATTACAGTAATTCAGGCAGATGTGCAGAAAAGTAGAAGACAATCTGGAGAAGAAGATTTGGGACAGACAGGAAGAAGGTAAGAGGAAATGAGAGTATCCAGCAAAGAGATGGATGGATTGTGTGAGAGAAGATCTGTGACAGACAGGCATGAGTGTCGAAAAAGACAGGAGTGTGGCACTAAATTTAGAGAGATGGTGGCAGTTAACATGATACCTTGACCCCATGAAGAAAATGGGAAAAGGGGGTTGATGATGATGATAAAAAGACAAATCTTCAGATCAACAGGGATATTGTGTGCATAGTGTTAAAATGGATAGGATAGGAATATATTTAAATTAATGTATGCAGGTTTGCAGGCGAATAATGATAATATGCTCTACAAAAGAAATACTGGAAAGTTGGGGCTAGAAGCACAAAGGGAAGTGTAAGAGCATTACTAAACCTTAAAGTTTAAAGTGAACAAAAAAATGAAAAATGTATTTTACAAAATTCACAGCACCATAAATACAAATATGAATGCTGAATATATGATGGCTTCTCTAGAAACATGTAATTTAATTTATTAGTTGGTCCATCTCTTAACTCTTTTCCATCATGACTCAGGGCACAAGGACAGTGGTAAAAAAGGTATATATACAGATACTTTAGCATGTTTTGGGGAGGAAATTATAGAAAATTCATACAGACACAGGAAGAACAGGTATACTCCATACCTACAGTAAACAGGGGTTATGAGTGGCACTGGAAACTGGAGCTGTGAAGCAGAGATGTTACCCACTAGATCATCATGTTACCCTTGCATTTGTGGTCCCTGGTTTCATAGTTACAGCTTATCAGATGTGCGCATCAACAAATTAATTGTACTGGAAAAGTACTCTGTTCACTCCTGGTGCTATATTCAAGCTCATTACTTATAACGTGGAACTTTGGATGTGCGTTTTGCAGCTAGGTGCTCTTACGTATGTTGCATCATACTCAAAAAGCAGGACAGAAGACTGTCTACAGGAAAATAAGTGGTATATGGCTATCCCAGTAAAGAGCAATCTACCTCTATTTTATGTATTTTGTTGACTTTTTTAACTTCCTCATTTCTGTTGTCCACTTACAAAGAAATGAACCAGTATATTTTTGATAAAGTATTTTGACATATAATAATCTTACCGAAATTTCCTCTCTATATTTTAACAGTAGAATATCACTGCCCGAACTATAGCTAGTTCATTTAGCACATGGTGTCATTCCTCAGTGTGGCACTCCTCAACTCTAAGTTGAGGAGCAAAAAAAAAAAAAAAATCCACTCCCCAATCTGATGCTCAAAGCCAGCTCTATTCTTCCCCAGCTGCACTCATCAGTTGTAATGTGATGAGGAAAAAAATGCCTCTTTTTGCTGTTAAAACTTGTAGCAAACTGATTGCTACTTTCATAAGAAGTTATTTGGCACAGCTTATGCTGTCACTTCACATTAAATTAACATTTCTTGTTGCTTTTTGTCTCTGGTCCTCAAAAGCCTATTTCCCCCTTTACCACACCTACTTGGCTACACCAGTTTATCCTTGCTGAGCTTGACCTCCCTTTCTTCCTACATTTCCAATATTTGTTCCTGTTTATCTTCCTTTCTAGTCCACTACTGTTATATCTAGTGTTCCCCCTTCTGTCTTATCTTCTATCTTCATCTTTTCTTTCTATCATTGAATTTTCCCTTTGTAACTCCTCAACTATCCTTCACATCATTTCCACAGTTATTGTATCCATATCAGTATAGTCTTCCATTTTCTTACCCTTCCATACTTTTGCAGTGATCTGTTTCACTTATGTTGCTAAAAGCTGAAATTCTAACCTTTTTTCTGTCTAGACCAACCATTTTTATCTTCATAACCCCTAAAAGACATAACTTGTATCTTTCTGGAATCTGTTTCCCAATAATTCCTACCATATCATTGTAGCCCTCCTCCAGAGTGTTACACCCTCCCTATATGCCCAGTAGATGTGCATTTGATCAGCATTCTCTTCTCCATGCCTCCTACACTCTGTATATGGCACCAGCCATCATCACCCTCAAAAATGATGCCACCTATGTAACATTCTCTTGTATTGATCACCTATGGGCCCTGTTTCCCTTATCATATTCATAATTTCTAGTACTCCTTTCCAAAATCAACCCTGTCTCCACTTCATGTCCTATTTGATTCATTTTCACTTGATTTAGTGAATGACTGTGCAAGTAAACTCTCTCCTAGGTGCCTATAAATGTACCCTATTATCCCCTTCTTTTTCTGTCCCTACATTTTCCTCACCTTTCTTCCTTGCCTGAACTAACTGTTTACTTGATCTAACTGTTCCCTGATAAAGCAGCCATTCCCTTTAATGCAAATTGCACTTCTTTTAATTTTGAAAAAGATAATCATGTTTTAGAATGGTCATCTCTTAATTCTTTCACCTTTGTAATGCTTTTCTTCTTTCATACTGGTATCTTCCATACTAGTTCTTTGGGGATGCTTTGCCATATTATCTAATCATCCTTTTCTCCTCAGTTACAAAATGTATCTTTCACCCTGTATATCTACTAATCATTTTGTCAGTACCTTCTTCGACTCTCTTCATAGCCTTACCTTTTCCAGCCTTCTAACATTTTTCCATAACATCCAGTTCAGGTCATCATTCTCAATGCCTCTCTGTCTTTGCACTGTATTTATTGTTGTAATGTACCTTGTGAAGTCCAATAACCCCATCCCCACATCCATTTATTAGCAGCAGTTTATCCTTAGTTATCCTTCCTCACTTACTTTTCTAAACAAATCTGTTTCATGCTAATTGGATGTATCCATTAATCTTGCTAAAAGGACTTATTTGTTTGTGCCTCACACACGGTAATATCATAGTACACACAATTTCTAGTCTACCTGCTAGTTTATTAAACCTCCCTGACCAAACTTCCAATGTTTTCCCTACCTCATACCTAAGTCATTCCAATTTTAGCTTCTTATTTTAGCTATTGAAGTATATACTTTGATGCCCATGTATGTGTGTGTGTGTGCATGTGTGCGTGTGTGTGTGTGTGTGTGTGTGTGTGTGTGTGTGTGTGTGTGTGTGTGTGTGTGTGTGTGTGTGTGTGTATGCCCCTGAATTAGTGTTTCTTTTGTGGCTTACACTGAATTAGTGCAATCTGTTACTGAAAATAAATGGAGGTTTATTCTGTGACTCACAATTACATTTTGCATTTTGCAAAATCATCTCCCAAAGCAGATATGAACAACTTCACAGCATTTATTTCACAGGGAAGAGTTATAAAGCAAAATGTCAGTGATGCGAATCATGAAGGTTAAACTGTTAAAGTTATGGATCTTTATTTATTTTCCCGTCACAAAACTCAAAATATAGGCAGCTGTTATTATTAAACAAAGATGTGTGTATAACAGCTTCATCACAACACTGTGTGGCCACATTACATGTTTTGACATAGTATTTCTTGAAAACTTCCTTTTTCATATGTTTCACTGACCTGTCTCTCTAGTGTTATCTCGTATGCTATACAATAAACATACTGAATCTAAAATAGTACTGTTATGTTTGGGTGAGATTCACCAAGCTCATCTGCACTTCAAAGGGTTGTTACAAGGAAAAATGTCCACATTATAGCTCTCTGCAGGTCACAAACTTAGTGTCAATGTAGATTGAGCCTAGCTGTGTACCATTATAATCAGAAGAATGGAATAGTTAACTGCTCCAATGGTGTCAGCCATCACCAACACCAGAGTTACCAAAGAAACTGCTTTTGCATTTGTTGCTCATGTGAAGTGCACTGAATTATTTTTTGACAGGAGCTGTTGACACACCAGATCCAAAAGGTTCACCATCACTGGAATCATGTGACTGATGAAGTGGCAGGGAGGGATGGGTACTACCAACCCTGGAAAGGGGGGGGGTTGTCCTGTGAGTGTCTCTGATTGCAATTCCTGGCAGGAGGCCGAGGACGTAATTATCAGGGAGTGTGTCCAACATGGGGAAATCGAGTGCAGGCATGGCTGAGCTGCTATGGGGACTGGGTGAAACATTGTACATCCCAGTTGTACACCCTACCTGGACTTCATTACAGGAAATGTAGGGGAGAGGGAAGGAAGAAAAAAAGGTGGGGCATAAAGAAAAATGCCTTTTTAGAAAAATGGACATCTTTAGGATCCAAGCTGGCCCTGGCTCAAATCTGAACATTGGACTGGACGAACTGCAGTGCCAGTTGACCCAGAGAGGCATGTGGGGCACTTGAATGGTCATCAGAATGACAGCAAGGGGAGAAAAAAGAACTAAGAAAACAGAAGTATGGAACAGTTATGCAAATAAAGCTGCCCAGCAGAATTATGTGGAGACATGAGTTACAATGTATAAAACTGTGCAGTAAGGTATGGAGGCTGATACATACATATATCATTGTGGTCACAGATATGTACCAACCCATACAAATGTATTCAAAAAGCCTCCAAGCAGCATGCCAAAATGATGAGCTTCACAAAAAGACATGGATGAGTAACAATGTTTGCACTGTAACATCCAGAACAGTGAAATAATGTCCATATTGTATAAGCATGAGAACCATCGCTAGCTCACCTGACACCCTTTGCAGTTCCTCTGAACTGGACCCCCCCCCACCCCCCAGCACTTCAGCTGTAACAACAAAGCCAGCAATGGCATTCATTTCTGAAGCCTCAGTGTTCTCCAGGCTTCATAAATGAATTATGGTTCTGGATTCACACACTATCAACACCTGCTGATCACACCCCCTAACAGTTTGTACCTGATGCTGCTGCCCTTTTCACCCCACCCTAGTTACAGATCTGGTTATCTCACAGATACACACATAATAACTGTCAGTGTAACTGTCATACTAACTGGTTCATCTGGTTTTAAACAGGGATCTCACATTATTCACAGTTCCCATGCCCATAACGAGATGTAAATTAATAACTGGCATGCATGCTTGCACAGTGAGGCAGAAGCCTGAGTCACATATTATATACAATGTTTGGAATGTGACTCACAAGAAGGAAATGAATAAATGAATAAACTGGAACATCAGAACTCTAAAGCCTAGATACCTGCACCATAGCACACTGTGTGCACTGCAGTTTACTTAGGTTCAGAAGTTGATAGGTGAGCACTAGGCTAACAACCACAAGGGCCTTATTAAGCCTAGCCATGCATCCCAAGTCTCTGACAATTTCTGGTACCCTTGATAAGTGTAAGCAGGGGCTTGGGAGGTGAAACACTTACAAGCAGGGGCCTGGAAAATGAGCCATTTACAGGTTGCCTGTGTCCATTAGAGACATAGTTGTCAAACCAGGGATGAATTTACTGTTCCCCATCCAGTTGTGAAAGCTACACTTGAATTGGATTAGGGAGGAACTCTGCTTCACATGGAAAGGGAGCCTGTTCCAGAGATGGGATCGTCTCTGGGATACATACTTGTCTCTCTAGCAGGTACTATTTCTATCACAGGCAATTCTTTCAAAATCTTTAAAAAATATTTTTTGCCAATCCCTTAAATTTTTTATGAATTTTGTGTCCTATTCCATTTGGTCCTGCAGCTGAATCTATAGTTACTTGTCCTAATACTTTATCTAGCTAAACAATGGAAATTCACAGGCCCCTTTTAATATATGAAAAATGTCCATATATGCAAGCTGAAAAAAAAAAAACTCATCAAAAGTCAAATAATCCTTATTTCTGAAGTATCTCAAAATATGTATATCCAGTTCAAAAGATTACTTTTTTCAGTGTCTGAATGAAGTAGCAGTTCATCCCAAGAAAATTCAATGAGGCTATACAATAAGATTTTCCTATTATTTTGTATTTTCCTTTAGGGGTAAATCCAGCTTCGTCAGGGTCTTGTAATTGTGATGAGAGGTATTAAAATCTATTAGTCATTACATGGATAATGATTTTTATAACTTTTACTAAGTAGGATAATTGAATTATATGAACTGAAATATACTGATCTATCTTTCCTCAGCTTTAGAAAGACCCATGTAGTAGACGACTTTGAAGAGAATAAGTGCATTGTGTGCTGAACCACGGTACATATTGTTAATGATAAAATCATCGTGTATTGCGGAAAACGTAAAAAATGTGCCAGGGAAAATTTCTGTACACTGTTTCTTTGTACTTGTGTTATCTTGCTATTACTTTTGCAAGAAATATTCTAGCTCCTTAAGCAATAATTACTAATCATTTTTATAGATATTTGAGAAGTAATGTTGGAAGCTGATAATAATACTGTAATGCATGGAGTGCTGGATTACACTCTGATATCAGTTAACTAACTGGTTCATCACTACTCTAGTATGAGAACGGATCTTAACAACACTTGTAAGGGTGAAGCACTCCCTATGTGCTATTAAGATCACATCTGCACTAGGCACTAAAAGCTGATAGTGCTGGCCAGTAAACAGTAGCACAGAACACCTTAATTTCAACTGTGTTTCTGGCTGCTGTCTATAAAATTTTAGTTACTAAAATTAAAATAACAACTACTTCAGCCATTCTCATCCGCAGACAGCCTCCATACCCAGCAATTATAGCCTGTTGTTGAGACCATATACCTTAGATATCTGACTTCAGTAAAACTAAATTCATAAGTAATTATGTACATAATGATGTTTTTTTTTAATTTGTTTCACAGAAATGCACAGTAGTCCAAGTATTCTGACTTAATTTGCACAAAGGATATTAGTCCTGTGAAGTTAGATGGTCAATTAAGCAAGCTACCAGAAGGTAAGTTACTTTCTTCCACAAGGAGTCCACATCTCCTCCCAGCAGCAGTTATAGACACTTTGATATGTGTGTGCCTAATATACCCATGATAAAAATAATAAATATTAACCTCTTAGTGTAAGAATCAAGGACATAGTCACAGATTTTAAGTATTGATCTTATATACTTAGAAAGTTGGGAGAATAATATTTTTTACACTAGCATGCATTTTCTGAAGGCCATAAAGTCTAAGTCAGATGTCTGTCATTGTTTAGTGATTGCAATCATCAATGATTATCTGAAAAACACATTTGTTATGAGGAACAGACCAAAATATGATGCCAAAAATCTGGACATCCAGTGAAATTCTGGACAGCTGAGAGATATGCATGCTGCATGTGCACAAACTGAAGGCAATATGACTATACACAGAGGTAAATAGTCATGGCATCTTCAACCTACAGAAAACAATGGCAAAAAGTAGAAATACCTTGTCAAAATTCTGGATAAGTAATTAGCATGTAACTTTCATAGTGAATAGCATACAACTTGTCACACTGCCAGTAGGATCATGGTATACTACATAAGTGTAAAACATTGAGAGTTACAAAATGTTACAGAAATATAAGAATATTGTCATCGACAAAACAAAATCAATGTTCTTCCAACACTGATTTATAGAAAAAAAAAATTAATAAAATATATAAGAATTTTGCTTTTGATACAATATCAGGCTGTCACACCAAAAAGTCCATGATATACTGCCATTGCTAGCCATGCATTAGGGGATATGTCAATTCTGCTATGAATATTCACAATAAAAATACACACAAGAATATTAGTATATGAACAAAAAGCCTTGAAAAATGTGACATATGTTTCAATGTTGATGATAAGAAAAAAATGTATAAAGAATTAACCTGCCAAATATTAATGGGCATATGCATCACAAAAGCTGGAAACAGACATTTGAAAAAGTTGCCATATATAATAGGTGGGAATAATAATGTCTTACTATAATAGAGACACTTTCCATATTACCTTGGAATGTGAATGGTTTTGTAGGTACAGACAGAAAGGAAAGAATACTTAATTATACTAAGAAATGCAGAGTGCAAATATCAATGATACAAGAGATATACTTGGAAAGAACAGAACATGTGAATTTGATAAAGGATTTTAGGACAAAGGAAAAGATGACTATTATATTAATTATTACAAGAGCTCCAGTAGTGATAGAACAGGGGGAAAGCTAATAATGGCAGATTTGTGGTAGCAATAGGGTATTGTCAAGGGATGAGGATTACACTGGCATGTTATGTATATTCCACCTAAAACTGCTATTATGGAGCTTAAAAACAGTTTGGAAGAAATAATCAGCTTTCAGCAGGAATTACTTGTAGGTGAGGAATGGGATTTGATTTGCAACAATGTGTCTGTATCTGGGTTGGCTAGAAGGAAAAATATAACAAAAAGGGTAGATTTATGAAGAAATGTATGAAAATGTTGTTGTTGTCTTTCGGCTTTTCCCGGTTAGGGGTCGCCACAGCAGAACTCCGGTCCGCTAATGATTGGCAGTAGATTTTCACGAACGCCGAGCTGCTAGCTCAACGTTCAACCTTCAACGAAGGCACGCCCATTTGCGCATGTCTTTCAAATGCCCACCCAACCATGGGGAGGACATGCAGACTCCACACAGAAGGCATTCCCCGCACTCCAGCCGAGAATCGAACGGGAGAACCTCTTGTTGTGAGGCAACAATGTAAAATATTTGTCATAAAAGACATGAATTCAGTAGTAGGAGCTTGCACAGAATTTATATATTATTCACCAAGATACCATAACTGTGCTATACTAGGTAGAAATTGTATTGCATAGGATCATGTACATTTAATTGAGAACTTTGACATGTATCCAATAACTTTTTCATTTCATAGCCAATAATTACTAAGAGAAAAATGCAGGGTAATGAAGCAAAGATGAGACACTGGTGCTTCTCCACCTACCTTTTAAGAAGAGAGGAATTTAAGGAGTGGGTAGTGGAAATTATCCTGGAGTTATTAGTGAAGATCTGAAGTACTGCAGTAGTTATAGCTAGTTAGTGAGATAAAATGAAAGTGGAATTTAAAAATAGGGTAGAAATAAAAGAAAAAGAAATCTGATTAAGAAGTAATAAGAAGGGGCTGACAAAGGTTCAAGCATTACAAAATAAGGGGAATCTCAAAGAACAAAAAAGAGGTGCAATTGCAGAGGCTAAAATATCCATTAGTTTGGAAAGATTCCTGTTAAGCAACTATGTTTTGTTAATAACTCTTGAACACAAAATCTTTTGGCACAATGACTTAGGCAACAGAAAGTAGAAAGGGTTGTTGCCAAATCCAGGAACCTATAACAAGAAAAATAACCAGAGATCCTGTAGAGGTATTAGAGGTATTTTGGATTTTTTGTGAAAATTTGTATAAAGCAGAGAAGTGGGCAAATCAAGATAAAGCACAAATAGAAATATTTATGGAAGGCTTAAACATGTTAAGGATTGAAGTAAATGAGGCTTGACAACTAACTAACACCGGAGGAGAATGGATAAAAATGGTTATGTGTAACCAGTCTGCAGGGAAGTCTGCAGGGCTAGATGGTATTCTGGTAGATGTCTGGAAGCTAGGATGGAAGAAAGTGATAAAGACCTTTAATGTTTTGGTTAAATACCTAAAGATGCCAAAGACCCATCTGATTCAGCTTCATACAGGTCCATTTCAATTTTAAAACATGCTTATAAAGTGTTTATGTCTGTAATGACTAAGGAAATGACAAAGGTTATGCCAAAATTGATAGATATTGACCAATGTGGTTTTGTGGAGTGGAGGCAAACATTTGACAACATTAGTAGCACAGGAATGATCCATCCAGAGGGATGCAGAATGTTAAGAAAATACCATTGTTATTGGTGGGTTCTTAATGCTGGGAAAACATTCAACAAAGTAAGATGGGATTTCATGAGTAGGACAATGGAAGTATTCGTATTTCCTGATATAATAATAAGGTTAATTAGAAGAATATATGAGGGATTGGAGACAAAGATCAAAGTGGGAGGGTTCATCCCTGATAAGTTTTATCTGAACATTGGAAATAGACAGGGATGTCCTCTTTTCCCCATTGTTGTTTGTGTTATATTTTGAAGCACTGACAAAGAAAAAAGGGTCTCAAAAATTCAAGGATATGATTGATATGGCGTTCAAGAAAAGTTGGTTTATTTGCAGATGATATTATTTTGTACCTAATGGAACATGAAAAGGACATCTCAGTGATGTAGAACATTTTGAGACAATTCTGGGTTTTTTGGGCTATAAAATTAATGAAGATGACATAAAGGCTATAGCTATAAACTATGTACCCACACATAAATTGGATCAGTAATACCCATATTTATGGGGATGTGATAAAATTAAGTATTTAATAGTATGCATTCTGTTATGGCAGGTAAGGATATATTGGAAGAGACTAAACAAAAGATAATACAAACACTGAGAAACCAGAATTTCTTGTTTGTGGATGCTGATAGCTGATGCAGGCAGTAAAAATGTTTTTAGTCCCTTTAATTTTATACACAGGTCAGGCATATTTTTATCAACCAGAAGAGAAGGTGTAGATTGTAATTAATCATAGGATCATAGGACCATAGGAAGTTACTAGGCTATTGGCCCTGAGACACTTATAAGCCTAGACAAGAGATTAGCTCATGTTTAGACAAGTCAGCACCCAAAGCCCCTGTCCAGCAGGGACACAGGTGGAATCCCAAGGGGTGTATTTTCTGTTTCCCATCCAGTTATCTAGGTTGCTCTTAAAAAGGGATAATGAGGTACTCTGCTTGACATGGAGAGGGAGTCTATTTCACAGATGGGGGATTCTATGGGACATAAATCTGTCCTGCCAACAAGTCCTATTGATGTCACAGAACAACTTGCGGTCACACGTGCTGGTTACTCGAGTGGAGTTTGACTTGCGTATCTGTAGCAGTCCCATCAAGGTGGAATCTGAGATTGCTTTGTATGCCAGACAGAGATCACCTCTGAGTAGTCTGTATGAAACTGAGTAGAGGAAAATATCTTTTAACCTATATGTGTAGGGTAGATGTTTGACACCCTGGATTCTCCTGATGAGGAACCTCTGTATCCTCTCCAGCTGCTGCATGTGCTTTGCGAGGTACATGCCGAAGGGGGTGTTGTACCCAATAACTGGCCTTATAAGGGAAGAATACAGGGATTTTATGACATCCTTGTCTTTGGATGAGATACCCTTACTTATGTGGTGGGCCATGTAAAAAGCTTTCCATGCAATGGAAGCAACATGGTTGTCAAAAGTCAGGTTGCTGTCAACCAGGGTTCCCAAATCCCTCACAACTGATTGCATGCTTAGGACATTGTTGTTAATGTGATAATATGTGGGAACATTACTCTCCCCAAAGGGGATGATGATACATTTTTTGGCATTCAGCTTGAGGCCATATTTCTGGCACCAGTCATTTGTTTGGGTGAGACCTGCTTGGAGGATGTCCACATTACTTGGGGAATTGATGACAGTGCTCAGCTTGCAGTCATCTGCAAACTTGGTCAGCCGTAGCCCACTGGTTTTGGCCTGCACCACAGAGAAGTATATCCTGAATAACAGTGACCCCAAGACAGATCCCTGGGGTACGCTGCTCATTGTGGGTCTACTGCTTGAGGTGGCTTTCTCTATTTTGATTAGGTGGGTTCTATCACTGAGCCAGTTTGCTACCCATCTGGTAACATATGGATTGATGCCTAGTTGAGAGAGTTTATCTATTATGCCCGAGTGGGGAATAGTATTGAAGGCTTTGTCCAGGTCAAGGTAGGCAGTGTGCACCGTCTTCCCCTTGTCCATGGCTTTGGTGACTGTCTCAAAGAAGTTAACCAGATTTAACAGACATGACCTCCCCTTGAGAAAGCCAAACTATGTGGGGTCGAGTGTTTGAAGGTTGCCAATATCCCTGTTAATGAGGTCCATGATAATCCATTCCATGGTCTTGCAGATTAGACTAGTTAGGCTGGTGGGGTCTATAATTTCCCAGATCGGTGGACGCTCCACCTTTGTGTAAAGGGATGACAGCAGCTGTCCTCTACTCAGCTGGGACAAAGCTGCTACTCAGGCTTTGGTTGAATATGGTGCCTAATCATGCTGGAAGTTCATGCCTGAGTTCATGAATCCAGGCCAACCCAACACTCTCATACTAGGAGACCTTAACTACCCCTCCATCAACTGGGAAAACTACTCAAGCACCAATGTATTGGCCCTACGCTTCCTGAAATTTGTCAATTCCAATGCCCTGGACCAGCTCATTTTTACCCCCACTAGAGGAAGCAACATCCTTGACCTGGTTATTACTAACATGGGCAACCATTGCTCTACACCAATAGTCAATTCCTCCCTGGTTAGATCCGACCACAAATGAATCACCATGAAGATCCATATCTCACCCACACCCCTTGCAAAGGTATCCACCATGAAATAACTTCTCCAAAGCTGACTTTGGACTCCTAAAAACAGAGGTAGCTAACTTCATGGCACCCATGCCAATGGAAAATAGATGCATGACTGCCGAATCATACACCAATGCACTGTACGAACACGTGCATAAATGCATGGAACTAGCCATACCCAACAGAACCAAGACACTCTCCTCCAAAAAAGGAAGCCAGTCTGGTGGTCACCTGCCATTAATAAACGCTACAACAGAAGGAAGAAACTGTTGCAGAAAAAGATGAAGTCCCAAGACTGGAAAAATTCCCTGATTAGCCTCAACAAAAAGTTGAGATCCCTTATCAAAACCTCCAAAGTCAGCTATGAAGGCAGAATTGGGCAGACACTTAAAACAACCACAAAGTCTTCTTTAGTTATATCAAGAATCTCCATGGTAATACCCAGATTTGCTCTGAGTTACTGCACAATGGTACCTCCTATACCGAGCCAACAGATATTGCCAACATACTGGCTGACAGAATCAGTGCCAACTTTACCCCTCTCTCCACCCCAAAGGACCAATCTCAATACCAGAAGAATGCTAGGCACCCTGCATTACTGCAGCACAGGTTAAAGCTATATTGTCTATGGCTAAGAGTACAGCTTCCATGGGACCCAACAATATTCCTGGCTGTGTACTACATGAATTACAAAGTGAATTGGTGCCACATCTGTGTGCTCTCTTCACTCACAGCCTCACCTCAGGCTTTTTCCTACTGAATGGCACACTGCTACAGTCATCCCTCTCCATAAAGGAGGAGTGACTACAGATCTTGGAAATTATCACCCCATTAACCTGATGAGTCTGATATGTAAGGCTATTTAGCTCATCATCATGCACCTAATTAACAAGGATATAGGGAATCTCCAAACTCTAGATCCCACACAATTTAGTTTTGTGAAAGGTAGATCATGCCTGCTCAACCTGGTTGATTTCTTTGAGTCAGTCACCAGAGGGTGGATGAAGGTAAGGCTATGCATACAGCCTACCTCAATCTGGCCAAGGCCTTTGATACTATTCCTCACTCAGGAATTATTGATAAACTCACCAGACTAGGCATCAACTCATATATCATTATGTGGGTTGCAAATTGGCTCACAGATAGAACACACAGTGTGAAAGTAGCGGACTGCAAATCAGACTGCTGTCCAGTCACAAGTGGAGTCCCACAGGGGTTAGTCATGGGTCCTCTCCTGTTTGGCTTCTACTTCTCAGAAGTCCAGGCCAACATGGAGGGACTCTGGTTGACCAAATTCGCAGATGATTGCAAACTAGGAGCCATTATTAACTCCCCATGTGATGCAGACATGCTACAGGAAGGCCTCACAGAGACCAACAACTGGTGTCGAAATCATGGCCTTAAGCCAAAAAATACGTCATCATCCCCTTTGAGAAAAACTCAGTTCCCACTAATTACCACGTCGATGGGAGCCCACTGAACACTGAAGGCATTATAAGAGATCTGGGGACAAAGGTTGACAGCAACCACTCCTTCGACCATCACAGTGTCACTGTGGTCGGAAATTCCTTCTGTGTGGCACATCTCATTACCAAGGGTTTTGCATCCAGGACGAAAGAGGTCATCATTTCTCCCTACTCTTCCCTCATTAGACCAATCATTGAGTATAATGCCTGATTTGGCATGTACCTCACTAGACACCTGCAACAGCTGGAGAGGCCACAAAAGTACCCCACGAAGAGGATCCTAGGCCTTAAATATATGTCCTACATGGACAGAGTAAAAAAACTCCAGCTGTTTTCTGTCTCATATCGTCTGCTAAGAGGCAATCTCTGCTTACAAAGCCATGTCTGACCCAGCTCTGTTAGAAATGCTACATATAAAGAAATCCCAATCCCTCCGCACCACATGCTCCAGAGACCTCAACCTCAATACCACAATCAACAGAACATGCTGGAGGGACAGGTTCATAACCCAAAGACTGCCAATGCTCTGGAATAGACTTCTCATACATGTCAAGCAGAGCACCTCACTAGCATTCTTCAAGAGAAATCTTGATGAGTGGATGGGAAATAGAAAGTTCATCCCAGGGATCACTCCAGTGGCTCTACTTGATTGAGCCATTGGAAACTAACGACAGGTGGCACAATGCCAGGGTACTTCTATAGGCTAGGCTTGTAAAAGCCCCAGGGCCATTAGCCTAGTACACACCTATGAACCTATGTAGGATGCAGCCTGAGATGTCATTGGGTACCATGGAGGCTGTATTTTTTTTGCCTTTGAGAGGGCAATGATGACCTGTGCCCTAGAGATAAGGGGAGGGGGGCAGGTACTGGGGATGTCCTGATTTACTGATGAAGGGGACAGAGGTCTGAAGTTTTCACTGAATTTGTCAGTCAGTACGTTGGCTATATGTACAGCATTTTTGTATGTGGTTTCCTTGACCACCAGTTCTGTGCAGATCTGGGTGCTTCCTTTGAGATTGTGGACATATGTGAAGAAGGCCTTATGATTGTCTCTAGCAGATGTTGCCAATTTGTACTGGAAGTTGGCTTTAGAGGATTTCATTGGTGCTCTTATTTGCTTGCTCAGACTAAGGAGAGATTGCTTCCAATTGAGCACCTGCTCCTTCTTGGTCCTGAACAGCAATTATTTCCCTTTGTTATATAGTTTATTTATTACAGATGTCCACCAGACAGGTTTACTCTTCTTTGCAGAAGATGATTTTGTCCTGTTGGGTATTCCTGAGTCCATAAACTATATAAATGCTCGTATAGTACTTTGGTATAGATTTGGACATTGGTGCCACTTCCCTCAGTGGGAGAGGGGGCCGTGAAGCTGTTTATACCATCCTTCAGGAGGTTGTAATCAGCTTTGGAGAAGTTTTATTTGTTTGACCCTAGATAGAGGGGGGTCAGGGGAGATGGTGTCTTTGAAAGTGACCGCTTTATGGTCTGATCTTACCAGGGAGGATGATACTCTAGGGGTGTTGCAGTGGTTACTTGTGTTGGTTAATACCATAACCAAGATATTATCACCTCTTGTGGGGATATCAACTAGCTGTTCCAAGGCATTTGCATTGATAAAATCGAGAAATCTCTGGGCATTTGTGTTCTGGCATGAGTAGTTTCTCCAATCTATGGTTGATAGTTAAAGTCGCCCAGGATCAGGATAAAGGGTTGAATCTTGATAGATTCGAAGAGGTCCAGATAGGTAGAGTGGGCATATTGAGTCAAATTTGGGAGCCTGTAGCTAGCTATGATTTGAATAAGGGTTTCGTCAACAGTTAACTGTACCTGGAGTGTCTCCTGTGCGTCATACTGTTTGACCAACCTGGAGGTGTGTGTGTGCCTTTAATATATATTGAAACTCCACCTCCTTTGGCTTTGCTGCCCAGAGTTTGGGGTCTGAATGCATGATAGGATGAGTAACCAGGAAAGGCTGGGGTGCTCTCCGCAGCTTTGAACCAGGCTTATGTGACTGCACAAATGTCAGCATCTTCCAGGGTTAAGAATGCTTGCAATGAGTGCAGTTTCATGTTCAGACTCCTAGTGTTTAGCAGAATGACCTTTAATTTGCATTTTGTTGAAATTTTTATGTCGGTAGTATCAACCTCATGACTTTTCTTAAAAAAAGGCACTATGAAGGAGGCAAGGGCCTTTGCCAGAAGCCTGAAGCCCAAGTGAGACAGATACAGGCCATCTCTAGAAAAGCATCATGGTCTGTATATCATATCTTCCCAGGTACTGTCAGGTACTGGATCCCCCTGGAATGATACCAGAAACTAAGCCAATTGTTAAAGTCAATCATTTTCTGTTTGTATTGAGGCATCATTCTGGGTGACTGTAGAATGCTAGTTAAGGCTAGGAACATATCTGCCTGGGACACATTCAGCGAGCTTAATCATGTCTCTCTACATATAGTCTAGGGAGTTATTTCTCAAGTTGTTCATGCCAACATGGAATATGACAGAGTCATAACAGGGCTTGTCATTAGGAGACTTGAGTGTGTGTGTGATATGGCGGATTTTGGCACCTGACACACAACTAACCGTGACTTTCTCTTTATCCAGCCTGGTGAGAGGCACATTTGTGTGTCTCACAATAGAGTCTCCTATGACAAATATGGTGGGTTTATGGTTAGGCCTTAGTGGTTGAGAGACACAGGTGTGTGGACTATGCATGGTATGTGGTGTGGAGGCTTGTGGAGTTCACAAGTGTTTTTGCCTCTGAGGTCTCCTTTGTTTGGGTTTATTTTTGTTGAGAACCTCCTCATATGTGGGTGTGTGTTGTGTAGATGTGGGTGGTGCTTGAGGTGTAGTGATTGCATTGACAACCTTCTCAGTTCCAGATATACTGGCTTGTGAGGGAGAGAGCATAGAATCTAGCTTCTTAATGTAATTGCATCTCTCGCAAATTATGCTCCTAGGTGGTAGCAGCAGATGGTTGTCCATGTACATGAGGCAGTTGATACACTGCCATAGGATGCCCATATCAACCAGGCTGGCAGGGGAAAACATAGGAAATTGTCCATCCATATTTGTCAGAATCTGAGGGAGAGAGGCCAAGGAGAGCTAAGGTGTAGGCCTAAAGCCCACATGCTTAAACCAAAACTACAAGGCTTAGAAAAACACTTACAATTTAAACAGGCTAAAAATAAGCAGTAATAAATGCACTGGAAAAGATACCATTGAACATTTTAGAGAACAAGTAGCAGAAAAAGCAAGATGAAATAATAGAGTAGGAGGAGGAAACAAATATTGTCAAAGCAGCTGAATAAAGTGTTTTCTTTAGTAAAGTGGAAAGGGAGAAAGGAGGAACAGAAGATAATTCAAGGTTAAGAAACTGAGGGGGTTGGCCTTCCCAGCTGTTCTCTCTGTATTAGGTAGAATGAGCTAATGAGACTGGACTGGGAGGAGTGTCCCAGATCAAATTTACAGTAGGGGCAGGCAACTGCAAAGCCACAACACAATAGGGATAGATGGTGGGAAACTATGCTACAGCTACTAGCTACACTAATTTAGGAAGAAAACACTACAGAAATGTTTATCACAGCAGAAAAACAGCAGTGAGGCACTAAATGAAAGAGTGAGACACAATAAAGAATTGAAGGAGTTTATTTGGGAGGGGTAGAGGGCAATAGTCAAGTGGGATAAGCTGATCCTCTCAACAGAACAAGGAGATTTAGGATCACTTGATTTCAAAAGATATTTTAGAGTTACACATTTAAGGCTGTTATACATAACATAAGCAGAAAGTTACAATTCAAAGTGGAATGGGCTTTTGGACACATCCTTAAATAGAATAACAACAGCCACACAGAATATTATATTCATAAAGTAAGAGAAAGTATACTAAGAACTAAACCAACATGGGAATAGAGAAAGGAGATTCTGATGATAGGGATGACTGTAATTAGTGGTTAGAGACTATGGAAGAGGGGACTGTAATTTACTGGAGGAAACCGGCAAAGGAACCAAGGTATTGGGAGCTAATAATTAGAGAGAGAATGGTAGTAGAATGGGAAGAGGCCAAGAATACATTTGGATTACTGGCTAATGATTGACTTCCCAGTCAGGGATTGATATCAAAGTATAGCCAAAGACAGAAAATGATCGAAGAATACTAAACGAAAGACCTGCACTGGTTGAAATTTGAATTGAATCTAAAACAGAAATTGCTGTTAAAAAGGGATAATTAGCAGGGAATGTCAAAAATTGGGTGATATTTGCATGAATCAATCAGAAGAGGTCAGAAAAGATTGGAAAGAGAGAATAGATTTGCAATTCACAAAGAAACAAAGGAGGACATTTGTAAATTTGCAACAAAATCTAGAAGATTAAAGATTTTTGCCTGGAAGTTTTTGCATAGATACTTTCATACCCCCAGCAGACTCCACAATTGTTTTTTCTCAGATAGATGGCAAATGTTGGAGTTATGATGGGGAAGAAAGAGGTAACTGGGAAAATACATTTTGGGAGTGTAATGAGTTGACAGACTTTAGAAATTCCTTTCAGAGTAGTCTATCAGGAATAACTAGGAGAGCAAACATGTATAGCTAAGGAAATTATTTTCTGAGCTGGGATACAGGATCTGGTTCATAGGTGAGTACTAGGCTAATGGCCCTGGAGCCAACACAAGCCTAGCTCAAGAACATACCCAGTTTTCCTGTTGCTGGACGTTAGTACCTTAAACCCCTATTGAGCAAGGCTGTTGAAATGATACCCGGGGTGAATTTCCTGTTACCCATCCACTCATCAAGATTTTTGTTGAAGAGGGCCAGTGAGGTGCTCTGGTTGACATGAATGGGGAGTTTATTCCAGAGTATGGGTAGTCTCTGGGTTAAAAACCTGTCCCTCCAGCAAGTTCTGTTTATTGTGGTGATGAGGTGAGGTCCTTGGATCACGTGGTGCAGAGGGATTGAGTCTTTTTCAAATGTAGCATGTCTAGTAACACTGGGTCCAACATGGCTTTGTATGCCAAGCAGAGATCGCATCTAAGTAGGTGATATGAGATGGAGTATAGCTGTAGCTTTTTGACTCTGTCTGCATAGGGCAAGTGTTTGAGTCCTAGGATCCTCTTTGTGAGGAATTTCTGTGGCCTCTCCAGTTGTTGCAGGTGTCTAGTGAGGTACATGCCAAATGGGCCATTGTACTCTATAATGGGTCTAATGAGGGATGAGTAGAGAGGGATTATGACCTCCTTCTTCCTGGATGAGAAACCCTTTGTATTGAGGTGTGCCACATAGAAGGACTTTCTAACTACATTGGCCACATGGTTGTTGAAGGAGAGGTTGCTATCCACTTGTGTCCCTAGATCTCTTATCACACCTTGGAAGCTGAGAGGGCTAACTTAGTCAGCCAGAGGCCTTTGACATTGACTTTGACCTGCAAGAAGTAGATGCCAAAGAGGAGTGGGCCCAGCACAGGCACCTGAGGGACTCCACTGGAGACCGGTCTCTTTGTAGAGGTGGCCTCACCAATCCTAACCTCTTGGGTACTATCTGTGAGCCAGCTAGTTATTTAGTTGTTATAAAGGGGTTTATGCCTAGTTCCATAAATTTGTTGACACTGCCCGAGTAGGGTATTGTATCAAATGCTGTATACAGATCAAGGTAGGCAGCATGCACTTCTTTTCCCTCATCATTACCTTAGTAACCTTTTCAAAGAAGTCCACCAGATTCTTAATATAAGTGTACAGCAAGGGTCTTCTTCTCTTTTCTCATGTTGTTAATGATGTCCCCCTAAAATTACCAATTCTTAAAGTAATAATGTATACAGATGATATGCTGCTCCCACAATCCAGTGATATCCACTCTGACCTACAAACCAAGTTACAGGAAAATTTCCCTCAGTTATGCACCTAGTCCTTGACTAATAAAATACTACTAATTAACCACAAGAAAACCAATGTCATGGTCTTTGCCTCAGCCAAGAAATTACCCCATATTCCTCCTATTCACGTAACAGATCTTAATGAGAACAGAATACCTGATGTCACTGAACAGAGGTACCTAGGCCTAATACTCAACCCTACACTTTCATTTAACACATGCAAGCAAATTTTGTAACTAGTAATTAAAAACTCTGTTACAAGATCAGTCGCCTCCTGTCATCATTTGCTCATTTACCCATTGCTAAAAATATTTTAATACCCAAATTTAAATATGGACTTTCTTTTCTCATTATGCATTCAGGCCACAATACTCACAGAATACAGACTGCTGAGACATAATTTAATCACAAAGAAAATCACTGAAAAATCTGACAAAATCAAATCACATTTTTTCAATGTTTTTGCAGGGGGCCAAGCCCCCCGCAACCCCTGCTGATTATATATACCAACTCTGAGCTTGCACAACTGTGGGGAAAAGGCATAAACCCTTCCCTAGTATAACTTCAATTTTGTCAGTGTTTTTCAGCTTAGATATTTTCCAGTTTGGATATTTTTCTGTTGATCTTTTTGCTGTCAGTCTTAATGTTGATTAGATCATGTTTTTATATATATATATATATATATATATATATATATATATATATATATATATATATATATATATATCTAGGACTGTTTACCGAACGCCCATAAAACCGAAACTAAAACTGCCGAACAAACTTTAGCGAAAGTGCTTTTCACCGAAAAAGCCCTTTCACTAAAGTGTGCAAAAAAAAAAATTAAAAAACAACAAAATTAAAAAAAAAAACCCACAGCACTCATGTTTACGTAGAGGGGCAAGCCCCCCTGTACCCCCCCATGTGGGGGGGCTGTGCGCCCCACACCTCCTTCTTTTATATTCTCACGCCAAGATCACACTTCAGTGGGGAAAAGGGAATATTCCCCTATTCCCACTGTGCTGCAATCTAAGCAAAAGCCATTTCCCCATGTTTTTATCTTTTTTTAGCATACTATCATGAAAGTGCTTTTTCGGTGAGAAGCACTTTCGCGAAAGTGTGCTTGGCCGTTTCACTTTTCCTATATATATATATATATATATATATATATATATATATATATATATATATATATATATATATATATATGTGTGTGTGTGTGTGTGTGTGTGTACATGTATAGAGATATAGTTATGTAAATAACTAGATAAATGGGTTTAGACGAGCCATACATGCATCTTCCCAGATTGGCTCCATTGCATATCAACTGAATGCTTCTGCGATGATGGGGATGGAGAAAAGATTAAAAACAATTGTAAGGAGTTTATATGGAAAGACACGACTGACCTCAGGATTAAATATGTATATGAATAATTCAGGGACTGGGGATAGATTATGGTAATAGTAATTTGTCATAAATAATATCCTTCATGTTGTGGCTGTATGTAAGACAAGGCAATGGCATCTGTGCTGACCATTCCTTGGACTACTAACAGCAATGGAAATTCATTGTAGCAGAAGAAAGAAAAAATGATGAACCCTAGTTAAATTGGTTTTTAATATTGAAAAACAGGGAGCTATGTCATCCAATGTGACAATAAGTGAAGGAGGCCAGAATTCAATGGCATGTAGTGTTGTATGCTGCACATGGTTGTGTGCCATACCTCTCAACCTCTTAGTGCAAAAAATATGGACAAAGACTAAAACAATGGGGGGAACAAAGGCCCAAAATAGGAGCAGATTTTTAAATATTGTTCTTATAAACTTAGAAAAAAGCTAGAATAGGAGTATTTGTGCTAGCATGCCTTTTTGGAAGGATATGAAGTCTGAAACTCAATTGTATGCCATTTATTTAGTGACATTAATATGGGATTTGACAGACAAACACAAACTATAAGAGGAACAGACCAAAAATATGAGGCAAAAATCTGGACATTCTACATAAATCTGGACAGTTGAGAAAGATATGCTCTGTGTAAATCTGCTACATGTGCACATGTAGCGATAATAGTCTTAACTAGTGCAACAGAGCAGCAAGTAAAACTGTTTGGAAACAGATATATGCAAATTACCATATAATGACATGCAAATCACAGTGTACAGTTGAATTATGACATCATGACATGCAAAAGTATGATTTATGTCTGTGAAAGAAAGTCACAGTTTGTAGTCATAGCTGGAAGAATGTGCACAATTTTCACTGTTACCATACTTCAAGTTGTAAAGGTATGCCCTATAAAGAATGATTTGATTTTTAGGGCTGCTTTGTATTACTTATAGGTGAATGAGAGATAAGCTATCTTTATCATTTAGGGCATTATTTGATGAGGAATTAGAGATTGTATTAAATATTCTGAAAAGTATTTTAGAATGAATAATTTTACTCACAGGATTGATAAATGATGAACAATATTAAGAACAAAATTTGCATCCCAATCCATTCCTAGAATGTGGAATAAATTATCACTATCAATTATGTGTTGCTTCACATTAGAAATGTTCAAGGATACTTTATCGACACTTAGGTTGGCCCTTTAGACTTATCACTTAATCAAGAATCTGGATTTTGATGTGGCCCTTTTGGTCCCAAACATAACATACAGAAACTTTGAAGCTTTGTAACTTTACACCTCTAAACCGGAGGACTTTTTTCTGAAGATCCCACTGCTTAATTGCTCTCATTCTGAGACTGCATAACCTCAAGCACAGGGACAATACTGTTATGACCTGTATCACAGTATTAGGCCTTTAGTCTAGCTCTCAAATTCTTTTCTCAAGAACTCTGGAGAAATACAAAAATAAGGGAGTAGGGCGGGGGGTAAAGATTCCAGATTATGGGCAATTTGTAAATACTACCTTAATTTACTTGGAAAGTTAATAGAACATGCTTTCATCAACTTCCATTTTCTGAAGAGTAAGATGTATGAAATTTATGTCTAGCATTATTCACTTACTGTAATCCTTCACAATTTGCCAGAAAATTAACAGTTTTACAAAGCACAGGATGCTCTGCAAAATCATGTACAGCTGAGAAGTATGCCCCATGATCATGTGATTCTGGAGAATGAGTAATTAGCAGGCATGTTGGGAAATGGAGGAGGGCTTTCTTGATATTACAGGCTCATTCTTTGGCATTACTGATCAACAATAGGAGGGAAGTCATTCATATGAGGATGTGAGTGTCTGCATACATATACAAATGCAGGTATACATTTATATGTGTGCAATGAATACATTTTTGTGTGTGAATATATAGGTTCATAGATTAGTACTAGGCTAACTGCCCTTGTGAGCCAATTTAAGCCTAGCCAATTATCCTCGGTGAGATTCAAACCTTGTATCTTGTGTTTGTAAGGCAAATACCTTAACCATTAGGCCACCCTCCCAATACCTGAAGTTATCCTACATTTTGTTGGACTATATACAACCTCTGAGTTTGCATGAACTCATTAAATGGTTTATTAAGTTATTTTCCTTTTTCCTGCATTGCTGTGTCTTCAGAGGTGATATAGTCACAGAAAAGGGATGCGTAGGCAGAAGCTCCATAATAGTACAGAGTGACTGAAGAAATGCTGTTAAGCATTTTTTCTTGCTAATAGTAATATTGTCCATAGCAAAGGTTGTATTAGTAATTCAGACTTGATAAGCCTGACTTTGATTTTTTCAGTCTGATTAATTCAAAGTTATAAGTTAGAGTAGCAGCAGCATGAATGAAGATGAATGAGAAACAAAACTTTACATAAAACAAAAAGTTCACTATCTGATTCATAAGACTTTTTGTCAACATAAGCACTGAAATCCTCCAAATTATGCTATTGAGAGGGTTTATGCAATTGTTTGATGAGAGCGTTTGTGAGCTCCTGCTGAAATACTCCCAGATAGCTGTGATCCTTTTAATTTTATTATGTTGACTATTCTAAGTGGTCACAAGGGTTGTATTTATTTATTTACATGTTTTATAACTGAGTTGTTGAGCTTGTCCAAAGGACTCCTTTCAGCTTCAACCCAGGCCAGTGGTAATATACAAAATTAAAGCAGTGAGACAAGACTGTAGTAATTGGACAACACAAGTACAAGCAAAATCATAAGATATCAGTGTAAATAACATAGAGGATTATGAGGGGGTCAGCAATTGTAATCACTTTATTATGCATTTCAGACATGGATGCCAAAGAAACTCACCTCAAGAACAAAGCTCGACAGGTGAATCTTAGCATCCTTTTCAAGAACACATAACACTGGGTCATGATCCAGTGACCTGGTCATAATTTTTGTAGTACATGAAGATTTATCTTCTTCAGGTACTACAACTTAATCAAAACTCAGATTTAAAAAGAAAAAAATGCAATGTGTTGTTCTGGCTTTGTAAGCTGGTAAAGCAATGGGGGAGTGGTTGACATCCATACGTATTCCCTGTCTAAGGGAAGTAGTTTTATTCAAAATGCTTTGTGTACTTAGCACAGAACAGACAGAAACAGGAGTTGGAACAAAGCATTTGCTAGTGCTTTTTGCTGCTGTTTTCTGATCAGCTCTGTCTGCTTTAGTGCAAACCTGACCTTAATACTTATAGGGAGTGGCAGCTGGTGACTTCAAATCAAAGGGGGGCTGTAGGAGACAGCTGAATGGGTGGGGCCAATGGGAAGGGGTGTGGTCAACTAGAAAGGGGTGAAGCTGTGCTAAAAACTGCAAAAACTGGGACTTTAATTAAATACGCTGCCCTAGGTGCCAAACTGTCATTATGTTCATAGGTTCATAGGTTCATAGGCTCATACTAGGCTATCTGCCCTGGGGCAATTATAAGCCTAGCCCGATTCTGTATTGCTTACGCCACCCCTTAATTTGAGTATACTGTGCCCTTTTTAAGGTTTAGTTTACTGTGCCTCTGTCTAATAGTGACACGGGAGTAATCCCTGGGACAAACCTACAATACCCCATCCACTTATTGAGATTCTTCTTGAAGAGATTCAGTGAGGTGCTCTGCCTCACATGAACTGGAATTCTATTCCAGAGCGAAAGGAGCCTCTGGGTTATGAACCTGTCCCTCCAGCAAGTTCTATTTATTTCTGTGCTGAGGTTCAAGTCCCTCGAGCGTGTGGCTCTAATGGATTTAGATTTACTGAGGTGGAGCATGTCTATTAATTCTGGATTTGACATAGCTTTGTATGTCAGGCATAGATCGCCTCGAAGTAGGCGGTATGCAACTGAGTAGAGCTGGAGTTTTTTTAACTGAGCAGCATATGGCATCTGTTTGAGACCCTTGATCCTCTTGGTGAGATACTTTTGGGGTCTTTCTAATTGCTGCAGGTGTCGGGTAAGGTACATCCCAAAGGGGCATTGTATTCTATGATGGGCCTGATGAGGGATGAATAAAGGGGCACGATTACCTCTCTTGATCTAGATGTGAAACCCTTCGTGATGAGGTGGGCTATGTAGAAGGTCTTTCTAACCACTTTGGCAATGTGGTTTTCAAAGGAGAGATTGCTATCAACTTGGGTCCCCAGGTCCCTAATAACTTTCTCTGTACTTAATGGGTTTCCGCCTATGTGGTAATTTGTGGGCACATTGTTTTTGCCAAAGGGTATGACTATACATATTTTGGCATTTAGCTTTAAACCATGGTGCTGGCACCAGTTATCTGTCTCTGTGAGACCTTTTTGAAGGATGTTTGTGTCAGCTGAAGAGTTGATTATGGCGCCCAGTTTGCAGTCGTCTGCAAACTTGGTGAGCCATAGTCCTCCCATGTTTGCCTGTACCTCGGAAAAGTATATACCGAACAAGAGTGGTCCCAGGACAGAACCCTGTGGGACGCCACTTGTGACCGATTTTGAGTCTGACATGGCTCCATCAACTCTCACTCTGTGGGTTCTGTCTTTGAGCCAGTTTGCGACCCATCTTGTGACATAGGGGTTTATATTTAAGCTGGATAGCTTATCTATGATGCCTGAGTGGGGTATTGTGTCAAATGCCTTTGCAAGGTCCAGATAGGCTGTGTGGACTACCTTCCCTTCATCTATGGCTTTGGAGACTGTTTCAAAGAAGTCAACCAGGTTCAAAAGGCAGGGTCTGCCCTTGACAAAGCTGAACTGGGTATGATCTAGTGTCTGTAGGTCCCCAATGTCTTTGTTTATGAGCTCCATGATGATCCTCTCCATAGCCTTGCAGACTAAGCTAGTCAGGCTTATGGGGCAATAGTTTCCAGGGTCTGTAGAGGCTCCACCTTTGTGGAGTGGGACCACTGTTGCTGTACGCCATTCTGTGGGCACATATCCTGTAGTGAGGCTGAGATTGTATAGCTGTTTTATTTGAGGGATTAGTTCCTCTTGGAGTTCATGTAGGACACAACCTGGGACGCCATCTGGTCCCATGGAAGCAGTGTTTTTTGCTTTGGAGAGGGCAGCCTTCACCTGAGCATCTGAGATGTTTGGGAGGCAGCCCTCTGCCGGGATAGATACTTGCTCTTTTGGGGGGAGGGGGTGGAGAAGTTTGCACTGAACCTGTCTGCCAGGATATTGGTGATGTCTGTGGGTTCAGTGTATTTTTTGTTGTTAGAATCAACTCAGAACAAGTCTGGGAGTTGCATCCCAGGTTTCTAACATAACTGAAAAAAGCCTTATGATTGTCTTTGGTGTCCTGTGCAATTTTCTCTCGAAGCTGGCCTTGGAGGATTTTATGAGGGATCATAATTTTTTGCTAGTACTGATCAGAGATGCCTTCCCTATTAGGGATTTTGCTCTATCATGTAGTAGCTTCCTCCTTCTGTTGTACAGTTTATTTATGGCAGGGGTCCATCAGACTGGACGCCTGCCTTTGGATGATTGGGTCTTGGTTTTGTTTGGGATAGCATGATCCATGCATTCCTGGAGATGTCCGTAGAATGCATTTATATAGGATTCTGCAGTTTGGGCTGTAGTTTCCAAAGGCCCTGGGGCCTTGAAAGATTCCACTTCGGTTTTGAGAAGTGAGAAGTTCGCTTTTGAGAAGTTTTTCAATGTGGTTTTCTGGGCTGGGGGTGGGGTCGGGATGTGGACATCCAGTGAAATTAATTTATGGTCTGATCTTACCAATGAGGGATATACTTCTGGTGTGGAGCATAGAGTCCCCATGTTGGTAATGATCAAGTCTAATATGTTGTCCCCTCTTGTGGGAGTGGTGACTAGTTGTTCCATAGCATTTGAGTTTATAATTTCCAGGAATCTTTGGGCTAAGGTGCTTGGGCTTGAGTAGTGCTCCCAGTCAATGTTTGGGTAGTTGAAGTCGCCCAATATAATGGTGTTCGGAGATCTTCATGTTCTCCAATGTTTTCAGGAAAGCCGAATGGGATTCCTGACTTTGAGAGGGTGGTCTGTAGGATGCTATAAACTGAAAAGCAGTCTTGCCCACTGTTAGTTGCACATGGATGGTCTCCGATACTTGCAATGCCACTAACCTGGAGGTGTGGATATCCTTGATAAATATGGAAACTCCCCTCCTTTTGTGGTTCGGTCCGGGTTTTGGGGCCGAAAAGCATGATATGAGGTATAGCCTGGTAGTGCTGGGGTGCTCTCTGGAGCCTTGAACCAGGTTTCTGTCATTGCACATATATCGATGTTCTCCATACTGAGGAGAGCTTCGAGTGCGTGCATCTTGAGGTTAAGACTTCTGGCGTTTAGCAGCATTACCCTTAGTTTCTTGTTCCTTGTGCTGTCTATGGGGGTGGGTTTGACTTTTGAGCCTTGCCTAAAAAGAGCACTATGGGGGTGGCAAGAGCCTTTGCCAATATCTGAAAGCCCAGTGGTGACAGGTGCAAGCTGTCCCTAGCGAAGAAACGTGGCTTGTCGAGCATGTCATCCCAGGCTGACAGACACTGGATCCCCTTTGAATGACACCAAAATTTTAGCCAATTGTTAAAATCGATCATTTTGTCTTTGTACTGTGGCATCATTCTAGGTGAGGGTAAGATGCTGCTCAAGGTCAGGGTCATACCAGCCTGGGCTACATGATCAGAGAGCTCCTCTATGTCTCTTTTCATGTAGTCTAGGGAGGTACGTCTCAGGTCATTCACACCAGCATGTACAATGACTGAGTCATATTTGTATTTGCTTTGGAGTGACCTGAGTGCTTGCGTTATGTGTCGGATCCTAGCACCTGACAGGCAGCTCACCGTGACCTTCACTTTATTCAGCCTGGTGAGCGGGACGTCAGTGTGTCTGACAATAGAGTCACCTATAACAAGAGTATCAGGTGTGTTATTCAGCCTTAAGGGCTGTGGTTGCTTCGCACACTGACTTTGTGGGTTATGTGTTGTGTGTGTTTTGTTTTGAGGTAGCGTTTGCTTGGATGTCTGCTTTGGAGGTCTCTGTTGCTTAGGGAGATTTTTATTTAGAGCTTCCGAGTATGTTTTTGTGTATTTATGTGTTTGGTTCGCTGATGTGGTGGGACTATGTGATACTGGAATTGTGTTGTGTGAGGTTACCTTCTCCTCCTGACTGGTTACACCAGTTTTGAGATGAGAGAGCTCAGCCTCCAGTTTGGCTTAATAGTTGCATCTCTCACATATATTTGAACCTGTTTGGAGGAGGAGAGGGTTGTCCGTGTACATGAGACAGTTGTAACATTGCCTCAAAATTCCCAGATTCGCCAGCTGGACTGGAGAGGAAACCATTGACTGACCTTTGGACATGCTAGACTAATAGGGAAACTGAATTTAAGACAGACCAATAGAGGACAGGGTAATTGTAGAGAGTATAAGAGTAAGTAGTGCTTATGGTTTAATAGTGCTAACTTGTAGGATTACTTAATTGGACCAGTGAAGGGCCTTAGAATGAGAATATGGTGTTTAAATTGAGAGATAGAGCAGTTCTAAGGGAAAAAGTGAAGAGCAGAATTTGTGGAGCCAGGAATAGTTTAAACCCAATTAGGCGGCGCTGCCCGCTGTTGTGCTATGCACAAAGACGCACAAAACCGCGCAAAAGAGGGTTTTAAGAGAGGAAGATGAAGGAGTTTTGGAATTGACCCAAAATGGCCAATAAAACTACAGTTACAAGTCAGTAACCACTCCCACAGGGGCAGGCAGGCTGCTCAATGTTTTTCACTGCCACTGATTAACAGAGAGACTTTCCTTTAGCCCAAGCAAAAAATGGCCTCACAGAAACTTACAAACAGTTCAAGAACAGCAAGCCTGTAACTGAACTTTTTTAAATCTCAGAAAAGTGGGAAAAAAGCAAGATTTTTTTTTTTTTGTTTTTTCTGAGATAGCAGAGGTTAACAAGTATCAACAAGTTATAACAGTGCAGTAAATGACCCCACACAAGAGTGCTAGGCCAAAGACAGATAAAATGCAAGTTTTGAAAAAAAAAACGATTTTAAAAATAAGTGCAAACAGGAAATTCAGTAAACAGCTCTAGGTTGTGCTCTAAATACAGTTACTAATGCAGAAATCAAATTTAACAAGCCAGAAAATGCTCAAAATAGGTGGCTATGCAGAAAAACTTAGCAAATAAACAGAGGAAAAATACTTAAAGTCTCAAAAGTGGCTCCTTTCTTCTCTCAGCGTTTTCTCCTCTTGGTGGGTGCTTCACCAACAGCCAACAAGCCTGAAAAGACGCCAAAACCATGAGGCAACCAGGTTTTAAGAGTGGAAGATGAAGGAGTTTTGGAATTGACCCAAAATGGCCAATAAAACTACAGTTTCAAGTCAGTAACCACTCCCACAGGGGCAGGCAGGCTGCTCAATGTTTTTCACTGCCACTGATCAACAGAGAGACTTTCCTTTAGCCCAAGCAAAAAATGGCCTCACAGAAACTTACAAACAGTTCAAGAACAGCAAGCCTGTAACTGAACTTTTTAAATCTCAGAAAAGTGGGAAAAAAGCAAGATTTTTTTGTTTTTTTGTTTTTTCAGAGATAGCAGAGGTGAACAAGTATCAACAAGTTATAACAGTGCAGTAAATGACCCCACACAAGAGTGCTAGGCCAAAGACAGATAAAATGCAAGTTTTGAGAAAAAAATGATTTTAAAAATAAGTGCAAACAGGAAATTCAGTAAACAGCTCTAGGTTGTACTCTAAATACAGTTACTAATGCAGAAATCAAATTTAACAAGCCAGAAAATGCTCACAGTAGGCAGCTATGCAGAAAAAACTTAGCAAATAAACAAAGGAAAAATACTTAAAGTCTCAAAAGTGGCTCCTTTCTTCTCTCAGCGTTTTCTCCTCTTGGTGGGTGCTTCACCAACAGCCAACAAGCCTGAAAAGATGCCAAAACCACGAGGCAACCAGGTTTTAAGAGAGGAAGATGAAGGAGTTTTGGAATTGACCCAAAATGGTCAATAAAACTACAGTTTCAAGTCAGTAACCACTCCCACAGGGGCAGGTAGGCTGCTCAATGTTTTTCACTGCCACTGATCAACAGAGAGACTTTCCTTTAGCCCAAGCAAAAAATGGCCTCACAGAAACTTACAAATAGTTCAAGAACAGCAAGCCTGTAACTGAACTTTTTTAAATCTCAGAAAAGTGGGAAAAAAGCAAGATTTTTTTTGTTTTTTTGTTTTTTCAGAGATAGCAGAGGTTAACAAGTATCAACAAGATATAACAGTGCAGTAAATGACCCCACACAAGAGTGCTAGGCTAAAGACAGATAAAATGCAAGTTTTGAGAAAAACATTATTTTAAAAATAAGTGCAAACAGGAAATTCAGTAAACAGCTCTAGGTTGTGCTCTAAATACAGTTACTAATGCAGAAATCAAATTTAACAAGCCAGAAAATGCTCAAAATAGGCGGCTATGCAGAAAAACTTAGCAAATAAACAGAGGAAAAATACTTAAAGTCTCAAAAGTGGCTCCTTTCTTCTCTCAGCATTTTCTCCTCTTGGTGGGTGCTTCACCAACAGCCAACAAGCCTGAAAAGACACCAAAACCACGAGGCAACCAGGTTTTAAGAGAGGAAGATGAAGGAGTTTTGGAATTGACCCAAACTAGCCAATAAAACTACAGTTTCAAGTCAGTAACCACTCCCACAGGGGCAGGCAGGCTGCCCAATGTTTTTCACTGCCACTGATCAACAGAGAGACTTTCCTTTAGCCCAAGCAAAAAATGGCCTCACAGAAACTTACAAACAGTTTAAGAACAGCAAGCCTGTAACTGAACTTTTCTAAATCTCAGAAAAGTGGGAAAAAAGCAAGATTTATTTTGGGTTTTTTTTTTGTTTTTTCAGAGATAGCAGAGGTTAACAAGTATCAACAAGAAATAACAGTGCAGTAAATGACCCCACACAAGAGTGCTAGGCCAAAGACAGATAAAATGCAAGTTTTGAGAAAAAAAACGATTTTAAAAATAAGTGCAAACAGGAAATTCAGTAAACAGCTCTAGGTTGTGCTCTAAATACAGTTACTAATGCAGAAATCAAATTTAACAAGCCTGAAAATGCTCAAAATAGGTGGCTATGCAGAAAAACTTAGCAAATAAACAGAGGAAAAATACTTAAAGTCTCAAAAGTGGCTCCTTTCTTCTCTCAGCGTTTTCACATCTTGGTGGGTGCTTCACCAACAGCCAACAAGCCTGAAAAGATGCCAAAACCATGAGGCAACCAGGTTTTAAGAGAGGAAGATGAAGGAGTTTTGGAATTGACCCAAAATGGCCAATAAAACTACAGTTTCAAGTCAGTAACCACTCCCACAGGGGCAGGCAGGCTGCTCAATGTTTTTCACTGCCACTGATCAACAGAGAGACTTTCCTTTAGCCCAAGCAAAAATGGCCTCACAGAAACTTACAAACAGTTCAAGAACAGCAAGCCTGTAACTGAACTTTTTTTAAATCTCAGAAAAGTGGGAAAAAGCAAGATTTTTTTGTTTTTGTTTTTCAGAGATAGCAGAGGTTAACAAGTATCAACAAGTTATAACAGTGCAGTAAATGACCCCACACAAGAGTGCTAGGCCAAAGACAGATAAAATGCAAGTTTTGAGAAAAAAACGATTTTAAAAATAAGTGCAAACAGGAAATTCAGTAAACAGTTCTAGGTTGTGCTCTAAATACAGTTACTAATGCAGAAATCAAATTTAACAAGCCAGAAAATGCTCAAAATAGGCGGCTATGCAGAAAAACTTAGCAAACAAACAGAGGAAAAATACTTAAAGTCTCAAATGTGGCTCCTTTCTTCTCTCAGCATTTTCTCCTCTTGGTGGGTGCTTCACCAACAGCCAACAAACCTGAAAAGATGCCAAAACCACGAGGCAACCAGGTTTTAAGAGAGGAAGATGAAGGAGTTTTGGAATTGACCCAAAATGGCCAATAAAATTACAGTTTCAAGTCAGTAACCACTCCCACAGGGGCAGGTAGGCTGCTCAATGTTTTTCACTGCCACTGATCAACAGAGAGACTTTCCTTTTGCCCAAGCAAAAAATGGCCTCACAGAAACTTACAAACAGTTCAAGAACAGCAAGCCTGTAACTGAACTTTTTTAAATCTCAGAAAAGTGGGAAAAAAGCAAGATTTTTATGAGAGTCCAATCAAGACAAAAGGAATTGTAGAAGAAAAAAAATGTTTCAATGCATTGACTACACGACGGCTTACTTAATATCTAGATGGAAACAAAAAGGTTGGGAGGCATGAAAAAATAAATTACTTTTTAAATACATTATTGGAATACCAGTCAAAATCAAGTATAAAAAAACAAGCAGCACTCAACTCAAACCACTTCTCCTTGCACAGCAGTTCTAATTATAATTTATATTCAGCTATATAAAAGTACCAAGTTTCATGCTGAGTAGCAATCGCTGTGATACCCCACTTGTAAAAATGTTTCTTATCCAAAAAAGACCTGCTGCCTGACAACAACCATCTACTTGTTTCATGGGGAAACATGATCAAAGTAAAAAATGAACAGCAAACAAGAAACAAGCTCAAGATAAATTGCTTTAAGGATTACTGCACAGGTTATGGACCACACATGATAGATTGGCATTCTGTTTAGTTCACGGGTAAAGCCTGAAAAGATGACTGCAAGTCTCCAACAAATGTAATGAGCTTCTGAAAAGTCTGTAATCAATTCCTTTATTACAAATACTGTCATATGCATTTCTATACCTAAGGCTTATATGCTATCTAGTTATGTAAATATTATTTGCATGGCAACAACAAAAAGTCTTTCAATGTTGGTAATTCTTTAACAGTATGCTTATTAAAGCTTACTTGCATCTTACACTCTCAGACAAGCTTACCTGATGGTCATTAGAGCATTGTTACTTAAACACAGAGCAACAGGCACTTCAACAACATGCATTTTCTGAATAAGAAGAAGCATAAATCAACAGTATAAAAATATGACAGAAAACCAGAAGATTCTGCAAAATCAAGGACAGATGAAAAGCCAGTGTAGTACTTGTGTCTTCCTTGCATGGGGGATACTCTGCACACTTACACTTCATAACTGCTCCTTGCCTTGCTTGCACACATCCAGAGTCACTACGCGGGGGAGTGGTATGCAACAAGTATGTCACAATTTGAAATGTCTCTGGCTGACAGTGATGGCCCTGACACATTTGTCATACCTCTCAGCATCAAGAAATCTGGACAAAGCCATAAACAGAAGTGGGACAAAGACCCAAAAATAAGGACAATTTTAAATATTGCTCTTATAAACTTAAAGTAGGTCTTGCATTAGTATGAATTTTCTGGAGGGTATGAAAATCTGAAACTCAAATGTCTGTCATTATTTTCTAACTTCAGTCTTTAATGATCTGCCACTAATTTGCCAGAAAACCATAATTTTATGTAAAATGGACCAAAAATGTGATGCAAAAATATAAAATAGCCTCACAATACAGCTAAGAACATGTCAAAGAACGGACACTTTTTAATATTAGTACTGTTAACTTGAGCAGCAGTCACAATAAGAGAATCTACATGCATCTCTAAAATTAAAGGTAATCTATAACTCTGATCATTACAATTATTTATTAATTGTAAACCCTCCACGTTTTCTTCCAAATTTGCCATTTTGAGGAGGGATTATTGGAGGAGAGAAACATTTTGAGCCAAAATTGGGGGCATTTGAGAGGTTTGGATATACCTAATTCTATAAAGCAATTTATTTGCATGTACCTCTCAACCTCTTAACGCAGGAAATCTGGACAAGGCAAAATATATTGGGGGAACATACAAACAGTACTAAAAATTGCTCTTGAATAAACTTAGACACTTGACAGAACAACAGGTCTTGCTGTAGCATGCATTTTTCTGAAGAATATGAAGTCTGAAACTCAATGTCTGTCATTATTTAGTGACTTCATTCTTAAATGATTTGTCAGAAAACCACAAATTTTATGAGGAAAAAAAAACAAAAATAAGAAGCAAAAATCTATTCATTCTGCAAAAATCTGGACAGTTAAGAGGTATAGTTCAGCTTGGGCTGTCTGAGTTTGCCGCCCTTCTCCCCTCACAAAATCATGGTTGAATGGGGCCTCCCCCTTGCATCTATTCCAATGTCCCATTACTTGGCTATTTCGACCCATTTACCATAAACACTGTAATGTGCATACTGCTTTACTTCTATGATGATTTGAATTTCATTTAAAAGTTTTATTTTACATTTTACAGCACAAACGCTAATAAACATATGCTAAACAAAGCAATGCAGTCTCACAATGAAAACAGACTTAGCATTAAAACTTCTCTGCCATTGAAACTCACATTCATTGAAACAGAATTGAAACCCACATTCAAAGAAAATACATCTGGCCAGTGGCAGATAAAGATTACCTTTGGGTTGTTTTCAAATTATAGGCCCCTTGCACAGGAAAACATACATATGTTCTTTTGATACAATTTCCTAATTGCATTAAATTATATTCCTTGTATAATACAGTATAGCTGTTAGAGGGCATTTTAAATTATTGTTTTGAACATTTTTCCAGTAAACAATGAAACAAAATGCATGCACCAACAATGACAAAACTGCCCAGTTCAGAACATTTCCATCATAAAAGTCTACTCAAACTTCTACAATCCACCAGTATCAGTAAATATACACACTCTCTGCAGAAGTAAAAGTCATCTAAATAATTCCACATTAAAGAGATCTGTAACTAATGAAGAGGTTGCTGCTAGCAAACAACTTTATATTTCATTGTTTCATCTACAAATAAATTGCCTGTTGCCATTGAGGAATAAATTGCCTATGTTACATTAAAAAATGATAAGCTAGTAATATTGCAATAGGGAATGGATGGCAAACTGATAACAGGTTCATCGTTACTATGTATCTCCACCAAAGAAGACATTCTCAGGACAGTAGCATTCACCCCCTTTAAAAGTACAACACAGTACAGTATCAGCAATGCATCTATATACTCTTGGAGTAGAACCCACATCCTTCTGCATCAAAAGCAAGTATACTACCTGTTGTGCTATTAACAATGCAAGCAGACTCAGCATAAGCAGCATTAAACTTCTCTTCAAGCTCTCAGCTCCTTGTAAAATCCATTTGACACTCAACTGTATCTCTCAATTTTGAAGCACAAGAAATCTGGAAAAAGCCACAATTTATTGGGGTGGGGGGTGCAAAAGCCTAAAAACTAGGGATACATTTTAAACATTGCTTGTATAATCTTGGCAAGTTGCTAGAATAAAATGCTGTGTGATCACCATGCATTTCACTGCCAAGTCTTGGCCCCAGGACCCTGTACACTACAGTTAGAGCAACACTATGCCAAATCAGCTGTTTATTGAAAGACAGGTAGACTGAAACTTAAACTTAGTGAATTCAGTTCTCACCATAGCTCTCAACGTCTTAGCACAGAACACTTAGTCAAAGCCAATAATAGGGAAATACAGCTCCCAAACATATTCAGTGAATACAGTTCTTACCATAGTTCTCAACCTCTTAACACAAAAAACCCGGACAAAGCCAATAATGGGGGAATACAGCCCCAACAATAGGGACAGATTTCAAATATTGATATTATAAACAGAAAATTGCTAGAATAAAAGGTTTTGTGTTACCATGTACTTTCTGAAGAATATGAAGTCTGAAATTCAAATGCCTGTCATTATTTAGTG
Source organism: Protopterus annectens (assembly GCF_019279795.1). Lineage (NCBI taxonomy): Eukaryota > Metazoa > Chordata > Ceratodontiformes > Protopteridae > Protopterus > Protopterus annectens. The sequence continues at coordinate 589,056,377 of NC_056741.1, forward strand.
AATTCAAAATCCAGAAAACCAAAAATTTCACAAGAACAAAAATATGAGGCAAAAATTTCACAAGTGGTGGTGGGTAGGGAATACAAGCTCTTGCTGCCTGCTCCCAAGGTACAGGGTTTGTGTCTAGCCACCATGTATATTTCCTGAGTTCTCTCTAGCCACCAGGTATATGTAACTGGGGCATTTCACACACACACACACACACACACACACACACACACACACACACACACACACACACACACACACACACACACACACACACACACACACACACACACCAAAGTCCATTGATAAAATGGTAGCCCAGCTCCATTACTGCAAAGTTTGTCCATTCCTGCACTAAAGAGCCCATGAGAGCAAAGTCCTTCTCCTTTCCACGATAGCAAGCTGCTACCCAACCTGCAGATGTTGCAGTCCATTCCCCTTCCACTCTATGCAGTTGTAACTGCATAGATTTCTGGGATCTCTGCTGTTGAATGCTGTCTTCCTAATCTGGACTGACTCACCAGCTGACTGGACTCCGTGCATGCATGTACAAAGTTCTAGGACTCAAGTTTGTTTTTATTTTCTTTCTTTGTTACAGCTGGTTTTCTTTTCTTTTCTTTCTTTTTTTCCAGTTGGGGGGCTGCAGTCCTGCAATCCAATAGCACGAGCCACCCCTGCTTATATGGGTTCTTAACAATTGTTAAGCACTCCTCTAAGAGTTGTTAAGGTCAGGACTCATGCTATAGCAGCGCTGAACCAGGATATAATGGAGCTGTGTTTTAGGTGTCCATTGCAGGTAGCTACTTTATATTTAAGAATTCTGTATAAAATATGCTTAAGTAGGATTGTGACCCTTGAGTGATGTGGCTTGTGAATGCTTTATTTTGTATTTATTCAAAGTAACTTGTGACATACTAAGCAATGCTGGAAATTAAACTGATCCTATTTGTGGGATTTACTGTGAGGCATGTTGGTATATTACATTAAGTATATGAGGTGTACTTTTTTTAATTTCTCCAAGTCTTTTGGGTTTTTAATACCATGATGGGAATGGATCTTATTTCTGAGTCAAAGAATGATTAAGATTTGTGAAATTAGTATTGTTTCAATCTTTGATTTTAACCAAACATCTCTTTGTTGTACCCACAATGTGTCTAGAACTGAGTCCTTCTGCAATTCATGTGGAGTTACGTGTATTGGCAGCATATCTAAATAAGACTATAAATTATTTTTTTTATGAGACCCATTGCTCCTACTACTACTAGATCTATATTTGTATCCTTCTTCCATGTTACCCTCATTTCTGCCTGCAGATCCTGGTATTTTATGACTGTGTCTCTTATCACTGGGTGCAGCAATTTCTATGATCAATGCTACTTTTGTTTTCTTTTCATGGACTACTATAACTGGTTTTCTCGCATCAATTTTTTGAACTGTTGGTAATGGGTGATCCCATGAGATATAAACATCATCATTCTCTATAATGCTTTGTGGCTTTTGTTTCCATTGCTTATAAGCTACTTCAGTATTGTAATGTTTGCACAATCCCCTTTGCAACAGTCTTGCTACATTATTATGTCTTCAGTATACAGGCCCTCTGCCATTAGTGTATCATACCCAGCAACAAGATGTGTGATTGTTTCAGTTCTGTTTTACAGAACCTACATTTGTTTGTTTCTCCCACATGTTCAATGGACTTTGTAAGTCAATATGTACTTAGTCTACTATCCTGCGATGCTAATATTAACCTTTCACCTTTTGGTTTAAATTCTCCTCTCCTTAACCATTCCTTTGTCAGATCCTGACTGACATGAGATAGTTCCAGGAGTTTTCTGTACTTGCAGTTATATTTATGCCAGATTCTTTGCCTTCTTACTTGATCCTTCTCTTATATTCTTTTGTTTCTTGCCACATTCTGTAGCTGCCTGATTTTTGTCTGCTTCTGGTTTGGTTTCCATTCCTGCTTGACACTGATATGCTTCTGCTTATCTAAGCAGGGAAGTCATCTTAGATTTGTTTTCTTCATGTTTCAAAACTTTCTCCATGTTTGGATCTGGTAAGGTCATCAGATATATATGCAGTTCTACAATTGCAGATCTATACATGTAATAATTCTCAAGGAGACCCATTCCTCCTTCAGAATGAGGAATATATAATCTTGGTATACACTGATTTTATATATCATTCGATAAATGTGAAACATTTTTTTTTTTCTTGTCCAACTGATTCAGTACCTTTTGGGGCCTGTCAATCACCCTAAAACTGTAAGTTAGAACAGGAAGAGCAAATTAGTTTATAGCGTGGTCTTTGTTCCCAGATGTCAGTGCTGTTTTCAGTAATAATTTAGGTCTTCTAAAATATTCTTTACTGAGTTCTGTTCTGATGTATTCCTGTTTTATTGTCAATCCTTCATTAATTCCCAAATATTTATATATTCCTCCTGCTCAATTCCTTTATATCACATTCCTGTTCCAGACTATTTTATTGGAGCTGTATCTTTCTTCCTTTAAATGTTATTTTTTCCACATGTATCAAGACCGAACTTACACTTATATCATCTAAGAAATTTTGACCACTTCCAGTTGTGCTTTCAGTTCCTCATCTGATGAACTATACAGTTTTAAATCATCGACAAGGACAAGATGAGAAGTCTTTGCACTTCATTGTTGTCTGGGAGCCAAGTTGTAACCATGACCTAATCTATCAAGTAGGCAGCTTAATGGGTTAAGAGCAAGACAAAAGAGCAATGGTGACAAAGAGTCACCCTGGAATATACCCCTTTGATGTTTTATACCTGGAATAACAATTTGTCCTTTAGCATGGCTTAGCTGCAAAGTAGTTTGCCACTGTTTCATGGTCACTGTAATTTCATTGTTTAATGTAGGGTGCATGTTATATATCTGTAAGTACTCCTTTATCCATGAATGTGGGATGCTACTAAATGCTGTTTTGTAATCTATCCATGCCATATCTAGATTCTTAATCAAAACAGGCATTAAAAACTAATGAAAATCAAACATGGAGGCACCATGTCCAAACGTCTGATAGATCTTTATTGAAAAACTCTAAAAGTTAACCTCCTTCATCTGAAGCTTCAGGGCTTCATATGAACATTTAAGACCCTAATTGCTTGATATTTAAAGTAACAACTTATGTCAAATGATCAATTACAGCCAATCAGAATTCACACATGGAAAAGTAGTACTGAATAAAAAACTCTTAACTATAAAAGTGATATTAAACTAAAACATACTAAAGGCAACATTAATGAAACACTTCATTCATTATCTGAATAATATACATGTTCAAAAGTCACAATTTAGTAAATGAAGTGCATTAAAATGATTTACTAGCATAACACTACAACGTATACAATCTAAGCTTAAGAATGCTATCAATAGATACCATCCTGTTCAAACCAGGATAATTATAAGCATTCAATTTAATTTTCCCCATTAGCTCAATATAGTCAACTAAATCATTCCATGGAACCCCTTAGAATTATAACCATTTTGTCGAAGCCAAAAAATAGTGCCGAGGTAATTTGCCAATATATTTAAAAAGTGTGTTGTTACTATAATGATGTATCATATCATGACAATGTTCATATATGTTTGTTTGTGTCTTTCGGCTTTTCCCGGTTAGGGGTCGCCACAGTGGAACTCCGGTCCGCTAATGATTGGCAGTTGATTTTTACGTACCGGCTTGCCAGGCCTGACACACAACCTTCAACGAAGGTATGCCCATTCACGCATGTCTCCACGCAGAAGACGCTTTAGCTGAGAATTGAACCGGACAGCGTCTTATTGTGAGGTGACAACGCTACCGCAGCACCACCACCATGTATATTTTTTCACTATTTTACCCACATAAAAACAAGGACAGCTTTGACACAGGGCTAAATAGATAACTCCTCTTTATTACAATTATCGTACTGTTTAGCCTTAATTACAGTATTAGTCATCCTCACTTTGTCCCTAACTATCAAGTGCCGGCATTGTAAGTAACTGCCACACTTAAAAGTAAAGCTTTGTTCCTTAGGGACCCACGCATTGAAACAATTCACCTGTTCTAAAAATACCTTTATAGTTTTTGTTCTACTATACACTACATGCAGTTTTAAACTCAAAATATCACTAATTTCATCATTAGTGGAGAAAATCACCCGATTGTTCTCAACAGAGTATCTAATGCTGTCACTGTTAAAACTATAGGGCAATATCAATGATCAAGCAACGTTTTTTTCATAACACTATCCTTATTTGGAGATAAAATCTCTCCAAACATTAACAATGGTTTGTAAACCTCCTTCTACCTCTTTTTTTACCACTTCATCATATATATCCATCATCAAATTATTAGGATAAACCCTTGTGGTAAACATCTTTATCAATTTATTACATTCCTCAAAAAATAAATTAAATTACAAAACTATTCTTGACAAACACACAAACTGACCCATTGCTATCATTTTCTTCTGGTAAATCGGATGACACTTTGTATAATGCAATAAAACATTACCGTATGTAGGCTTCCTGTATTTATATTAGACACGAGACTATACCCATTCTCACTGTTAGAAATCTCAGAGTCTAAATAGTTAATTCTATCATTGCATACATTGTGAATAATTGTCAAAAAGGAGGTTGTAGAGTCAAAATAACCAATAAATAGTTTCAATCTATTGTAGGTATCCTTCTACATACAAAAATGTCATCCAAAAACTGGTGTACAACGAACAGGAGTCCTTAAATTCACTATCCAAAATGAATTTCTTCTCCCATTGTAACATAATAATGTTAGTGCACAAGGGGGTACAAGCCACCCCCATTGCTACTCCCTTTTGTTGTAGGTAATATTGTCCTTTAAAATATATATAATTATTTTTAACACCAACTCCATCAATGTGGTAAGAATATTAATTTTATTTTGGGTTAAGGTGGTGGATTCCACCAAAACTTCATTAAACCAAATTAACTCCTCATCATGGGGAATATCACTAAATAAATCCACCATATCTCATCATCTTCTTTCAGCTGTTCCCGTTAGGGGTCACCACAGAAGATCACCTGTTTCCATTTCTTCCTGTCCTTTGCATGTCCTCTCTCACCACATCCATGAACCTTATCTTAGGCCTTCCTCTTTTCCTGTTACCTGGTAGCTTCATCCTTAGCATCTTTTTCCCAATATACTCTGCATCCCTCCTCAGCACATGTCTAAACCAACGTAATCATGCCTCTCTGGCTTTGTCTCCAAACCTTCCAACCTGGGCTGACCCTCTAATATACTTATTCCTAATCCTGTCCACCCTCGTCACACTAAGTGCAAATCTTAACATCTTTAATTCTGCCACATCCAGCTCAAACTCCTGCCTTTTTGTCAGTGCCACTGTCTCCAACCCATATAACATAGCTGGTCTCACTACCCTCTTATAAACCTTCCCTTTCACTCTTACAGGTACTTGTCTGTCAAAAATCACTCCTGACACTCTTCTCTACCCACTCCATCCTGCCTGTACTCTCTTCTTCACCTCTCTTCCACACTCACCGTTACTCTGAACTATTGATCCCAAGTATTTAAACTCATCCACCTTCGCCACCTCTACTCCTTGCATCCTCACCATTCCTCTATCCTCCCTCTCATTCACACACATATATTCTGTCTTATTCCTGCTGACCTTCATTCCTCTTCTCTCTAGAGCATATCTCCATCTCTCCAGGGTCTCCTCCACCTGTTTCCTACTCTCACTACAGATCACAATGTCATCTGCAAACATCATAGTCCACGGGGACTCCTGTCTGATCTTGTCTGTCAACCTGTCCATCACCATTGCAAATAAGAAAGGGCTCAGAGCTGATCCTTGATGTAACCCCACCTCCACCTTAAATGCATCCGTCACTCCCACCGCAGACTTCACCGCTGTCACACTACCCTCGTACATATCCTATACCACTCTTACATACTTCTCTGGCACTCCTGACTTCCTCATACAATACCACAACTCCTCTGTAGGCACCCTGTCATATGCTTTCTCTAAGTCTACTAAAACACAATGCAACTCTTTCTGACATTCTCTGTACTTTTCCATCAACACTCTCAGAGCAAACATCACATCTGTAGTGCTCTTTCCAGGCATGAAACCATACTGCTTATCACTAATCATCATGTCCCTTCTTAACCTTGCTTCCCCTACTCTTTCCCACAACTTCATGCTGTGACTGATCACTTTAATCCCTCTGTAGTTACTACAGCTCTGCACATCACCCTTATTCCTAAAAATCGGTACCAAAACACTTTTTCTCCATTCCTCAAGCATCCTCTCACTTTCCAAGATTTCATTAAACAATCCGGTTAAAAACTCCACTGCCATTTCACCTAAACACCTCCAAGCTTCCACAGGTATGTCATCTGGGCCAAACAGCCTTTCCATTCTTCATCCTCTTCATAGCTATCCTTACTTCCTCCTTGCTAATCCACTGCACTTCATAATTCACTATCCCTACATCATCCAACCTTTTCTCCCTCTCATTCTCTTCATTCATCAACCCCAAAAAAGTACTCTTTCCATCTCCTCAACACACTCTCCACAATATCTATAGTACCAAATATAATGTTTTGATTGCACTGTACCCCCTTCAATTTACTTACAAAATCTTAGGAGTCTTTAACTAAAGGAACAAATGACTTTAAAGTCTGTTTCAATTTAATATCAATATACTTCAACAAAGGCTGCACCCTAAAACTACCTGCATTAACAACAGGTCTTAGTGGGGTCATCCAAACATTTGTGAATTTTAGGTATTCCAAATATACACATTACTACTGGAAATGGTACACATAAAAATAACATGTATAACTTCAGTAATTTGATTTTTGGAACAAGAAATATTAACACTATTAATAGAAATGTTTTAATATGAGTTATTGTACAATAAAACATTAATTTTGTTAACATAATCATTTTTGGTCATCACAACAATCCCCACCCACTTTGTCTGATTTCATTACTCTCAAATTCTTATTAAAATACACCTTGAACAAACTCCATTCACATTCTGTAAGGTTATGTTATCCACCAATATTTTGACCACAAAATGCCTTCCATAAATTATAAGTAACAGATGCAAACTGGGGATTAAACACATTATTTCACTATAGGGAAGCTTCAGAAAAAATCTGACTCATATGTTCCTTAAAAATCAACTGAAAAGTAATTTTCCTAATAAATAACTTTAAGTCAGTAATAATCCCAACAATATTAGCCATTTGTGTCGGCACAAAATTAAAACCTGTTGATAACATTCAGCCATCTTGGGACCCAAGCTCCAGTCACTTCAATTATATAGTTTGAAATCCCTAGTTTTGTTGGTGACTTTATTGAATTTATCATACACAGTCAATGTCTGCCAGTTCTGTTTGACCTCGAGTTCAATTGGAGATATAGCCTGCTCCCACCCCACTGATGCTGAAACCTTTGCCTTTGATTCAAAAGTCATTCTGACCTCCTCAAGGGTGGTTGCTCCAAAGGGGAGGATGCAGGCACATTACCAGAGACTTGGTCAAGTAATTCATCTCCATCCCTGTTGACTTTATCCCCCAAGTTGTGAATAATAAATGGTCTCTTTTTTTACAGTTCATCAGTATGACTTTATTTAACAACAAATGATCCTTTGTTCCATATGACTTTCTTTTGTTACACATTTGTTCTATTGCCATGATTATGTTTTCTTTTACATGACTATAAACTCTGTCAGAAGCAATTCCAGTATATAGTTTATACATCATTGGAAGGCAAATTATTGGTCTAGAGTATTTAAGATAGCTTGAATGTTTACTCTTAAGGAGGGGTATTGCTTTTTCCTGTTGTTAATCAGGTTGGTGTCTGTTTGGGTTGTGCATATAAATAGTTCTTACTCGGGGCTGAATCTTCATGTACAGATGCTAATACTTTTACCAGGAAGGTAGGTACGGGGTGTTTCCATTTAGGAGCTTTTCTTAATGTTGTTTCAAATTTTGTTGCTGTTATTTCATCCCATTTCATATCCTATACATTTGAACTTCTTACTGTTTCTTTTACTTCTATCCATTCAGCATCTTTGTTATGTCTCACAGCACCGTCATAGACACTTCTCCAAAATGTGTCTATTTCTTCATTTTTGGTGGTGTTTCTATTCCTGTTGTTTTGCTTCCCAATTCTTGATAAAACTTTTTTGGGTCATCAATGAATTGCTTATTTTGTACTTTTTTATATTTATCTGCATATCATCAAAGTTTTTCTGCCTGTGCTAATATCTTTAGTGCATTATTTGCAATGGTGTATGATAGATCCTGGTATTTTCTGATATTGTGAATTGCTTTTATACTGTCTATCTTTCCAAGTATTTTTTGTGATCTGTTCTCTCTTCTGTACTGTTCTAACAGTAACACTTCATCTTAATTGCTTTATAGTTATCTCTATTTGATACTTCCATGATGGCATTTGATTTCTTCCCTTCCTTTCTCTTATTGTCCTGTATTTTTGTGGTAAGTCTTTATCTGTTATTAATTTAGGTGCACAGTAATATAATAGTCTTGATTACTGTGTTCCTTTGTTTTATCAGACTTTTAAAATTGTATCTTATTGACTTTGTGTAATCTGCTTCTCTTTTTGATCTTAATATGTTTATTTATCACTATTAAATCAAACAACTTTTCCCTTAGATCTGTTTCTTCTAAACGGAGTGCATATTCTTTATCTCCATTTCATGTGACCATTCTACATAATGTTCCAGAACATCTTCCTGTGACATTCTCTTCAGCTGCATCCTGCATCATCCATTGCTCTTTTATGTGGGAACTCACTGGCCTATCACTCCAGAACATTGACTGTGTCAGAGTTGCCACTGTTCTCTGTTCCTTCCCTTGCTGCTCAACTCCAGCTGAATTTTTGTAATGGTTGCCTACTAAAGGCTGCAGAGTATCTTCATGTAGAAACTGATCAGATGCTTCCCTTTCTACCCATTTCCTCTTAATCTGGGGATCCATTGTTCCATCCTGCTGTGACATTTCCACAGTTGGATGTTCTATATGCTGTGACGTTACCAGAGCTGGATTTTCTACACTATCCTTCACTTCACAGGTAACCCATAACTTTAGTTTCTATTTCTTTAACTTCTACAGTACTAATTCTCTTTTCTACTTTTACCTTTTGTTTTCTTATTTTTTGTATTGTACAATTTCAGTAAATAGATGCTGCTGCCTATATTTCTCTTCAAATATCTTTAGTGCAATTTTTTTGTATTGATTAGTTTTACTTTCTCATTTGCATAAATATTGTACATATCAAAGCTCTTTTTCTTTCTCATGTCCATTGTGACACCCGTGACCTGGCCCAGCAATCAAGGAGCCTCAATCCTCTCCACTAACACCACTGAGGGGCATCTCATATAGGAGGAAAGGATAACAAATACACACAGTAAAGTGCAATTTCCCTTAAGAGCACACAGAGATCACAGTCAGTCTGGGGCTGGTCCCTCCCTTGCTCTCCAGGGCCCCAATAAGACTCCCCATTGGCACAGCTATATGGTCCAGATCTCAGCCTAGTGGGCAAGCTAAAACCTCCAGCACCCTCTCTGTCCAACCAGTGCTTCATGCCTCTGCCTAGGTAGCTGACACACACAAACACAGCCACACACACCCACACACACCCACACACACACACACACACACACACACACACACACACACACACACACACACACACGCACACTTTGAGAAGAGTTTATATAACCCACAGACACTCCTGGGGAAGACTGGTACAGGTTCTCCAGCTGTGCCCCCTTTTCCCAGACTATACGATAGCACCAGCTGCCACCACACACACACACACACACACACACACACACACACACACACACACACACACTTTGAGAAGAGTTTATATAACCACACAGACACTCCTGGGAAGACTGGCACAGGTTCTCCAGCTGTGCCCCCTTTTCCCAGACTATACGATAGCACCAGCTGCCACCAACAACTAATATTTATCAGCTACTCAAAGGCCCTTAAAAGGGTGTCCAATTATTACTGCACAATATTATCCAATTGGTAGTATAGCCCAGGGCTAAAGCTATTAGAGTGGCTTTGTAAAATTTTACCAAAGGCATATAAGTACTCTAAAGAGTTTAAATTACCTCTACAAAAGCAGCCACAGTTGAAAGAGCTTAAAAATATTTAATAATAAATAGTCAAAACAAAAGACAATACTTTTTACTACACAGTGCTAGTCAAGAGTTCAGAGATCACATAGAAATACTTAAAATAATTCAGTAGTAATGTTCTGACATCACAGAAAACACTTACCCCGGGATTCATGAAGCTTGCGCCAGGCGCACGCATAGCGTAGGTGTTATAATGCCAAATATGGCCACCAAGCGATTCAGGTACGATCTAATTCCACATGCACTACCGGCGTACGCCAGATCTGCGCAGCCCCCGGCGTAGGTATGCAAATCACCCCATGTGCAGTGTTGCACCATGCAAATGAAGGCATATAGCGATTCATGAAGTGGTGCAGGCGTAGCGTAAGCCCACGGAAATGTAAACCAAAAAACATGGTTTACATTTTCCCAAACATAACATCGGAGCTATGGAAGAGGGCCAGACCCAGGTATCACAACGTGAACATATGCCAATGGCGAAATACACAGCCAATGGCATAAGAAAAGATGCATAACATGTAAATAACAACATTTAATGTCACGTCCACAGTAACGCACAGCAGAACCACAGGGCATGTGTGCGGAAGCTGTAACATAAAGAAATAATATAAAAATGTCATAAAATCGCAACATAATAGAAATCAGGTTTACAGCATAACACACAATGGTAGGCATGGAACACCACAACCAAGGTGCAAGGGTTGCTAAGGGCTTGCGATAGTGTTCGGCGCGGTAACTATGAATTAGTAGTCAATGCCATGCAAATGAGGCAGATAATACTGAATTGCAAATGTCCCGCCGGAGGAAGGTTGTACCATACAGTGCAGTGGTATAACACCGAGGAGTGGCTCAGAGGAGATACATGACATCAGCAGAGAGGTGTGCCACTGTAGCACTAAGCACATTGGAGCATTGCAAATCTGGCCTGTCCGTTGCTAAGCAAAGCTGCAGGATAGGGGTGGGGAGGAATCGTTTAGCTGAGAGCACACATGGTGGCCAAAAGCGCATGTGTACGAGGATGAAAACGTGCCCGAAACCCAGTAATCAGACGCATGCGCCACAAACAATAGCAGAAACAGGAAGGTTGGGGAAGAAAAGGAAATGCGGAAGTAGGGTAATTGGAGTACTAATGAGCAATCAACACCAATAAACCCACGAAGGCCAATCGACGGCAGCTGACAAGTCCGCTTGCAGAAACCTGCAAAACAGGATAGGGGAGGCATGTGAATGCAAAGAAAGGAGGGGAGGTATTGGATTGCAAAGATAGGAGACCTGACACAGCAGAGCAAAGCAAACCGACAGCAGACCGGCAGTAGCACACATAACGCAAGATACGCCAGGTCCAGGAAAGCACAAATGAAAGTAGGCTGCAGGATGCATGCCAGAAAATGGTAGGTGCAACACGCAGAAATGTAAAGGGAAGGTCAAGAGGTAATCCATGGCAGGCAAATGTAATTCAACACCAAAGGCACCACAATAGTAGTTCCGTCAGTAAAACACATAACATAACCTGTAGCTACGAACGTACATACACACCCTATGACATCATCGGTGTTCACAGCACAATAGTATAAAGTGTGTAAGCACCCAACACACACCTGTGTATTCCCAAACACCGCACCATAGGTGTAAACACACGGGGAACTTTTAAAATGTACATGTTGGGAGCTGCCATAGCTGTGATTCATCAGCATGTGTTAGAGACTGACGGTGTTGTGGAGGATGATGCCGACAACCACCGCAGACCTCGGAGGAGAAGGAGAGTGTTCAGACCAAGGGTAACCTACCAGGGGCTACATGACCTGGAGATAGTAGAGAATTACATGGTGGACAGGGACATCTTACAGCAAATAGCGGAGCTGTGCCGGCCACGCCTGAGAACCAGAAACAACAGAGGGGAACCCATACCAGTGGACACGAAGGTATGTGTAAGCCTGCGAATACTGGCCACAGGTACCTTTCAAAGGCCAACTGGAGATATAATGGGTATCTCATAGGCATCAGCATCCAGGGTACTACACCACTTCCTGGATGCCATGTTACCACATGCCAATGAGCAGATATACTTCCCCAGAACTCAGGAGGAGTTGACCAGCAATATGCGTCACTTCCACCATGTGGCACAATACCCGGAGGTACTGGGTGCGATAGACTGCATGCACATACAAATCAAGTCACCACCCGGTGAGCAGGGTATGCACTACATAAACTGCAAGGGATTCCACTCCATCAACTGCCAGGTCGTGTGCAATGCCCAGGGCATTATCATGGATGTGTGTGCTGGCAGCCCTGGAAGCTACCATGACTCCCATATCTGTCGTGCCTCACAGCTGTATCAGGTATTTGTCAGGGGGGACATCCCACATGGCCATCTCATGGGGGATGCTGGCTATGCACTGGAGCCGTGGATGATGACTCCCATCAGAAATGCACACACACCCATGCAAGAACGCCATAATGAGGCACACGCACAAACCAGAATCATCATAGAGCGTGTGTTCGGGATGCTGAAATCACGGTTCCGGTGCTTGGATACATCTGGTGGGGCCTTGCAGTACTCTCCAGGCACGTGGGCCCACATCATCATAGTATGTGCCATGCTACATAATATGATCCTGCGGAAGCAGCTGCAGCAGGGACAAAATTGTGAAGGCCCTCATAGCCCACCGCAATTGCCAAGGCCAGTACAGGCACAGAGGGATTCAGACCATGAACACACTGTGCCAGCCCCAGTAGGCAGACAGAGGCGTGCCCAATATGCCTACACCTTGGCAAAGAGGGAACGTATAGCACATACACTGACCGTGTAGGCCCCTACGGACTGACACCTCTCCACCTGCACACACAGTAAAATGGATGGCACACAAACATGACCACCTGTAAATTGTAATGTATAGGTGGCCCAATGTGTGACTCCTACATAGGCAGCCCTCAAACATTGTAAACACAACAGCCAGTGCAACACGGAATGCCAACACCTGAACAGTACATGAGTCTTACAGCATATGGTGGTGCTGTGTGCCTGTCAAGTTCCCCACCAGATATATATATATATATATATATATATATATATATATATATATATATATATTTAGATATATATATATATATATATATATATCTATATATATAGATATATATATATAGATATATATATAGATATATATATATATAGATATATATATATGTACACATATGCATATATATAATACAGATAGAAAGGGCAATAGAGGGATATATGGTGATATAGATGGATTCAGCGATATCTGCAAATATGATAGATAGTTCAACGACATTCATAACATCTTGGAGGTACAAATAAATAGGATGCCGCCAACCATGGAATGTGTAACATACCGACATGCGTGACCACGAGGCTGAAAGACCGATAGAACACAGTACCGGAACAGTACATCCGCGAGTAATAGTATGATGATATGAAGGGACGGTTAGTCACCGCTGACGGTGTTGCGGTCCACATAGGTACTGTGTTCAACTGTGTCTGTGAGTGCCGTAGTCTGTGTAAGTGTGTGTTGAGGGTGCCATGTGCATTTCTGTGTGACTGTAATGTGTGTGTGTGTCCGCAACATGTGTATGTTGGTGCCAAGTCAGAGGCAGACCAGTATTGTTGGTGTGGGTATAGCTAGCCGTAGGCATACGGTTACAACCTGTACCACAGTAGGAGGGACATCCCCACCCTGGGCAGGTGTTTCCTGACATAAAACAGTACAAAGGGCAAATGTCCGAGATGGTAGGACATAAATATGTCCCATATATAATGTAACAGTCGTATTTAATAGTTATGCCTGTATGTAAGAAACTTAAATGTTACATGCAATATGATAAGTATCCAAAGTCACAACAATAGGTATGTAGTGAGGATAAAAGTATGTGCTACCTGTGTACTGACCGTGGCTACAGTTGGCCTGTAAACACTGCTTTGTGTCCCACAAGTGTCCAACAATGACCATATGATAAGGTGGCAACCCATGGTAAACAGGCTCTTTTAACAACACAACCACAATGACTGCAAATATCTGGGACAGAAATACAAGGGATAGCTGTCACCTACACATATCCCCTGATATATCACTGCAATTACGGAGGTATACAAGTAGCAAGCTCACCTGCAGACGATATAGAAACCAATTAACAATGGCCCAACGTACAATCCCGTAACATAAGTCTACTAACTGTTAGCTCTCTAATCAGGGACGGAGCCCACACACATATATACAGATTATGTAGAAATGCAAGGCCCACAAACCGTATATGTTACGTACAACCACCGACATCCCCCACACTAGAAACTAAAGCAATACAAACTGTAATAGCAGCACAAACATCCAGTCAGTCAATTACATCTGCAGAACCCTCAACATACCGTGTGAGAGACACAATTAAAGGCGACATGCAAAATTGCAGGCGTTGTATAATGGAACAAGCAGCCATGTTACAGGTATTGATTGCAATACTCCGTTAACAGATGTCGGGATGACAGGTACACCCACATGTTGAACCAAATACTCTATCTGTCACACACAATCCACGGGGGACATGAATCCAAACTATACTTGTCTCCATGCATAGCAGTTGCAGTTACTCATAACAAAACACAATACAGACCGTCTCCCCGAAGGTAGGGCAAATAGGCAACGCCCAAGTGGAGAATCAAATTACACCCCACTGTCGCCGCGTAATTGGTGAATGGAGTAGCTGCACAGCTGATATGCAAGTAATTAGTCACTCAGGAACACCAATTGGCGGGAAGAATCCACATGTTTCAGGTATCGACGTATATAAGGATGACTTGCCAGACATTCAAACCGTATGCTCATACCGAAAAACAGTTGAAACACTGTGAGAGAGATAGAAACGAAATGCCGTAATGACAACAAGGTATGTAGAACGCCCGATATGTAAGGTTATGAATAGCATGATCTGTATTAATTAGTTTTACTGTATGTATAGCCTGGTTTGCATTAATTAAACGTGTCCGCAATGCATAAAGTGGGGAAAGGTATTGATGTAGTGATGTCTTGCTGAGCATACTAACGCTTGTAGAATCTGTCGTCCAGCAGTGGGACACAAGGTACACAGCACAGACACCAGAAGGGATGCTACATGAGGCCATTAAACAGAACAATGCCATACAACCCGCCATCAGTGGTAGGGTATGTCCAACAAGGACGTGCCATAGCAGGGGATAGTATATGTTGATATACTGTCACAGCACGCATGTGTATGGGTAAATAACGTTAATGACATATGTAAGGTGGTCCCGCTGAGCAAGTATGCTTTGCATTATGGGATACTATGTGAAATATGTGTAATGTATAGTATTATAGGTAGATATGACAGATATTCTACACAGCATAACAGGCATATCATGCATACCACAGGTATCGTCTATTGGTATGTACAATAACAGGATACATATGGCCTGTAGGTATGGGACATAGTAATAGCATGATAGCTAACCTAAATGGAAGGGCTACTAAGTAACCTTGCACAAAGGACATGTAATAGCTGCACAGGTGCATAGTGGGGTACTATGCAGTCTGTCAAGTCCATGTGTAAGCACAACTACAGTGTTCACACTAGTGGCACCTCTCCAGGGTAGTGTCCTGTGAAGAGCAGAGCCAGGTGTCACCTGCACCACTGCACAGTACAGCCACTGCAGTGATCCCAGGCCTACATGTGTCTCCCAACCACCAAGGGAGGTATCACATGAACAGTGCTACTGAGTGTCCCTGCGTGATGTACAGAGGACTTATGTTCCACAGCATGGTGAGTGTCCTGTTTGGGAATGTAACCCAGAAGCACATCCCACTCATTGTGGCGTGTGTGCACATATCCATGAGCATGTTGCTCACAGTGGCCTCTGCTTATGTTGCGTATGAGGAGTATATCCATCAATAATGTTGTGGACATGGGCCCTGTCTGATCAGCAGAGGTCACCCCTGAGTATGTAGTATGCAAATGTGTACAGATGTGGTGTCCGTAGTGCAGCCGCATATTTAAAATGTCGGAGCTCAGTAAAAGTCATGGCGTGTTAATGTTGTGGCATGTAAAGCTGTAGCTGTTGTGTAAGGTACACCCTAAATGGGGTGGTGTACCCTTGAATGTGTGTAGATGTCTTGAGTTCAGAGGTACAATGGGTGCCTATGTACCAGTTACACACCCAGTACAGATAGGTGTGGCCACGTAGGAGGATATCCATGCCACAGTGGCAATACGGTAACCACAGGAGTGGGTGCGACATATGTGTGTACTGCAAACATGTACAATGTGATATGTATGTAGGGGACTACCATCCATGTGATAGTCAGTGGGTGAATGGTGTAATGCATAGGTGATGTGCATGCACCTTGTGTCATGCAGCTTGATGCCATGATAGTCATATTATGTATCTGTCACAGCGACACCCGTATGGTTGGAGTCAGTATCAGCTGGTGGAGCAATCATGGCGCTTGGTATGTAGGGGTTCTAAAGCTAGGCAGGAAAAGTCCCCTGTGCCAGCCTGTTCCACAAGGAAGCATATACTTAACATGAGGGGCCCTATGACTGAGGACCATGGTATGCCAAAGTACCTGACATGTAGTAGGTACTATGGTATGCTGGCCTCACTGTGTGTCCTGTCCATGAGCCACATAGCATAACATCCTGAGACATAGGGTACGATGTGCAGGTGGATGTGTATGTTGTCAATACCAGAATGGGGAATGGTGCTGAAAGGCAATGAGAGGACAATGTAGGATGTGTGGACTCCCGTACCATCAGCGACTGCCCTGGTAACTGTATGAAAGGAATCCACCATGTGTAGGGGCCATGCTCTGGCCTTAACAAGCCCAACCCGGGTGGCAGCAGAGGACGGGAGACCAACAATGTCTCTGAGAATGACGTCCTTGATGATGTGCCCCATAGCCACGCAGAACAGTCCAGTCAGGTGTGTAGGACTATAGTCCCACTCGTGCAATGTGGTGCCACCTGTGTGTAGTGTGATAAATGCTGCTGTGTGCCATTCAGGGTCTACAATGTCTGAAACAAGGCTATTACTGAATATGGTGGCCTAGTGGGGAGACAAGTAATTCAGAGTTTGGTGGACATCACAGCCTGGGACATTGGAAGGTGACATGGGGCCAGTGTCCCAGGACACATAGAGTGTAGGTCAGTACTGTGTAGGTGTGACCACAGGGACACCACAATGTTCATGTATGGATTGCGGCCCTGTAGTGAATGTGAGGGTGTACTGTCAGCATTGAATCCATCCTCCAGCATGTTGCCAACAATTCCTGGGTCTGTAATGTTCCTGAGTGACTGTTGTATGTGACAGCAGATGTGGGTGTTGCCATCGAATACTGACATACCACCATAATGCCCGGTGGTACACCCCGGAATGTGTGGCAGTCATGTTTACGTAGCTAGTCTTGGAGTATGTGATGAGGGACCCTGTGGCCCCACCACGGCTGACCAGTGAGCCACCCCACACATGGGAATGTACACCACTGTGCAACAGCCTACACCTGTTGTTGTACATCATATGTCCGTGGAACATGACCACCAGAGTGGCATCTGTTATCTGGTGTGTACCATCATGGCTCTGTGTGGAATAGCATGATCCATGCAGTTGTGTACATGCTAATTAAGTGCACTGGGGTATGTGTCAGCATTTGTATGTGCATTGTCCATCTGCACGGGTGTCATGATGTTAACAACCGCTGTCAGCAGACGTCTGTAGTAGGTGTAGTAGTACACATGTACTGTGTATGCTGTGATGGGTGTGTTTCCGGGATGTGGCTAACAAGGTAGATTAGCATATGTTCAGAATCCACCAATGAAGGGATAACCCCAGGTGTGTAACACCAGTCACATGGTGGTAGTGTTCATGCCAAGGGTAATGTAGGTCTTGGAGGTGGTGTGTATGTGTTGATCCAGCAGAGTGGAGGATATGACTCATGGATGTGTCGGTACATGAGTGGCTATCCCAGTGAAGTGTGGGGTAGTGTCAGTCACACATCAGTAGTAGCTGAGGCCCACTGTCCACTATACCACCATAGAAGGTATGTTACCCGTGGGGTATGATGTTGACTCTGTCGCTTGTTACAATGTGTATAGTGGTCCCGGACACAGTTAATTGCATGTGGAGCACCTCTGATGCATTGTGATAAGCAACTTGCCAGGATGTGTGCAAAACATAGTGGGATATGGGAACCCCTCAGCTGTGGGTGTGCCGGTCCAGGTATGTGCCTGGAAGGTATGGTCCGTCTATAACCTGTCATTGCAGGTGTGCTCTGCAGAGCCTACAGGCAGGTCCCAGTCACTGCAGAGATGTTGGAGTGGTGCATTATAAGGTGTGCCTTGCCTGCGTGCGTCACAGGGGAAGATGCAAGCAATGTGTCACATGACCCCATGTCACGCATGCCAGTTACCGCCCTGCCGGTGACAGTTATTGGAAACTGTGCAGGACAGGCAGTATAGCAGCAGCAAGAGCCTAGCACATGAGCTGTACTCCCAGGGCCGACAGGTGCAAGTCATCTGTGCCACAGCATTGTGTTTTACCAGGACAGTCATAGCGGACAGATACCACATGCCTGTGGAATGACAATAGGAGCATAGGCAACTGTTGAAGTGACACAGTCGGTCATTGTACAGTGGTATCATGTCTGGATGAATGCAAAATGCTCCCCAGGGCTAGGCCCACACCCTCAGGGCTATAAGACTGGTGAGCTATTGCATGTCCCTGCACATGTAGTCTGTGAAGTGGCATCACAGGGCAGTCACACTAACATGGCGAATGACAGACATATCGTACCTGGTGAGATGTGGCATGGGTGCATAGGTTATGTTGCAGAAGCAGTTACCCGACAGCAAGATGTAAGCGACTAACGCCTTGTGTAGCCTGCTGTGTGGAACTGCAGTGTGACACCCTACAGAGTCAGCTATGACTGGTGTGTTGTGAATGTTATAACACACTATTGGCTGTATGTGGTGGGCACACATGAGTCTGTGGGCTATAAGCTGGTGATGTTGTCTTCCATGATGGGGCTACCTCTGGTGCCTACAGTGAGTATGGAGATGTACTGCACAGGTTGTCCTCGTAGGTGTGGCCAGTGGTGTAGATTATGTGAGACTATGTGATGGGTGGGGTGTATTGCGAATGTTACACATCCCCAAATGACTGTCAGGTGCAGTCAGGGTTGGCGACAGCATTACCCCCAGCCATAGCTGTCAGCCTCCTGTCCCCAAAATGAGGAACATTAGCCCTCATACAGTGTGACAAATGGGCGAAACGTGGAACACTTACAACTGGCTTACTAACAGCGTCAACTAGAAAGGGCATATGATGGCTAAAATAGGCTGGTCTTATGTATAAAACAGATATTCCAATGAATTAATATGATTCTCATCTCTCTAGCCATGGCTAGCAGGTAAACTATGTACAACAATGAATGTGTGACAGACCCTTCCAATGTGGAACCTTGAGGAACATGCACCTTTTAGAACCCCAAATGAGGTACGTTCCCTGTAATGAGGGACACCTGAGAGCTATGGGCCCAGCACGGCTGCAGACGTGCATCCCCCACAGGCTGTAGTGCCGTATGTTGGGAAGTGAGCATTGAATGTGTACATGAGACAATTGCTCTATTGCCACATGTACGACATATCCCTCATATAGACAGGCAGTAGCACTGGTACGTGACAGTTGGACATGCCTGCATATACAACCATGTCCCACAGGATATGTGCGTTACGTGTGTACAACAGCTGTCGTACCTTAAGCAAGCTGGGAAGTGTAGGACAGCCAGTGTACCTGTGGGAAATGTTGTGGAATGGGCGCTATAGTAATCATTAGCTCATGACATGCTCACATATCAATATCAACCCACAAGTGGTGATGACAGTCATTTAGGGTGGCACCGCACTATAACCCTGCTGAGTATGGTGTGCATGTCCATGAACCATTAGCACTGTAGATGTTAGCAGTACAGATGTACAAGATAGCACGGATATTTGATTACAAATACCTTTGCATGTCACAGGTGTGTTCCACCAGTGGCCTGTTGACAGACCCACAACTACAAAAGGTGCAAGAGTGACATGTGCACAGCACATCTGTGCCAGATACAGTAGAACAGGGTTAATGTGTTGTACCCCACCCTCATTGTAGCCCATACCACACACACAAATGTTAGACATCTGTGTATGTAAGGCTGTGAATGGCCATGACCTATCAGTTTAGCTGTGTCAGTGTTGTGAACAACATACAGAATGGGCTGTGTGTGTGAGGTGTGTGACATATGTGCACAGTCTGAGGGATGATACCAGCAGTGTCACCGCTAGGTGAACATCCCTGTACCCATAAACTGCTACCTAGGCTGTGGTCAACATTATGGACACTGTGTAAGGGATGGTGCTGTGCAGTACACCCCTGACATGGTGACATCTCCAGGCCCCTTAGGTAGTCATCTGAGGTACCCATGTCATGTCAGGGTGCCATCCATGAGCACGGAGATCAGTGGCCAGGCATATACAGCACTGTGGTGACCAATATTGGATCACATACCACCTGTAAGGGGTAATGGCTATGCATGGATGTGCGATAACAGCCTTCACAATCCACACCTCCACTATGCAACATGCTGTCTACCTTGCAGAAGGACATTTGCTACACCATGATGATGGACATGCTACATGTCCATATCCTGATCTATATGACATATGTCATGGATAGCCACCATCCTAATACTGGGATCGCCACAGGCTGGACAGATCCCTGTGCCATATATGTGACATACTCCCACCATACCATGCAACCCTGTCCATCAAAGCTGCAGATGTCATCCCAGTCATACATGGTGTGATGGCCACATGGTAGATGTACTATCAACTGACTGGATCAGTAATGTGGCACTGATGCAGCTTGCGGTGGCACAACGGCCATCTGTAACAGCGTGGAAACCGTGCCCACACATGCTATGGTTGATGACCATCCCTGCAAATGTCATCTGACTATCCATTGTCCCATGTCTATCACATGTGTAATACAGGCGATCCGTGTCAGGATGTTGAACAGTTGTACAATGCTGTGTAGCTGTATATGGCAAAACACATGCATGTACAGGTGTCCATGTGTATGTGTGCATTGTCACTGCTCAAGTCCATTCCGGCTGTGTCTGTGTTGATATGTGACATATACACAGCATCCAGGTCAACAGTAGTACCGTGGACACATCGAGGCATGTGCAGATAGGTAAGAACACAAGTGCAGGCAAATAGACATGCCCACAGCAAGACAGCATTTACATGGAGTACGAACACTGTAATGAGGTGACACACATATATGGTGATGATATCCAATGCATAATGGGTGTGACATGTGTGACACAAACACGTCAGTCATGTCAGTGTCATGGTGCTTTGCAAAGATAACTGTGCAGATGCAGTAGATGTCATAGAAATGTATGTGCAGCAGTATCTCTGTACATCTCTGAAACTGTGACCTGTCACCATCATTATGTTTTACAGATAATGCCCCGTACACGCCTCCCAGCAGACACCCGCCAGGAGGATGATGTCCTCATCCTACAGCTCCATGACTTGTTGTTCAGCCATGTGCCACAGCATGCCCAGCAGCGGGATGACCTGTGGCAGGATCTACGCAGGAGGGTAAATGATGTGGGTGGCCATAACTGCACCTACCAGCAGGTGCGCAGACACTGCATGGACCTGATACGACATGCAAAACAGCGTGCCACTGCAATCGCCAGGGAACAAGGTGGAACAGGTGGTTGGCCACCAACCCAGCCCCCACTCACACACACCGAGGAGCTACTGGCCAGTCTGGGGACACCCAGGGAACAGCATCCAGAAACACTAGCTGCCATCATGGAGGTGGGTGTCTCCCAACCAATGAGCCTGGAGTTGCCTGGTAAGTCAGTAATGCACATATGGCTATTATATCCCATGTAGTTGCATGTGTCACTGTACATAATGTAAAGTAACAGCATATGCCAGGTATGTGGACACACATGCTGCATACTACAGTATGTTACATTGTGTATGCACACATGTGCATACTATATGCTATTACACAGGTGAATGTGTGCACATGCACAGTGCAACCTGTGGCTGTCATATAGTCATGGATAATGTTCATACTGGTGTGTCACCCCTATACAGGTACCTCTGGAGTGCCGCACAGACATGGGTCCATTGCAGGTGAGACTGTCATCAGTATCAGGCATGTTACAGTGTAGATCTATTTGCCATGTGGCCAGTTAACACCTGCACAGCTGATGTTTGTTCCAGTCACGATATGCAGGTCACACCACCATGCATTCACACACGCCACTCATGTGCAATATATTCACATGTAATGATACACAGACTTGAAACCACAGTACTTGTCATTGCGACGTGTGTGGTCAGCTGTGCATACAATGGTGGAGGTGTTCTACAATGGAGGCATATGTAGTATGCATTGGAACAACATGTGTGGTACACACACAGTACCACACAGTGAGCTATGATATGGGCAGCCCACAAGTGTCACCATTGTGTCATATGCCCCTGCAATGGGTGCACACATTGTGATGTGCCACCTGACATGTCCCAGACATGTAGTGTTCTGTCTGCAATATTGTCACACTATCACATGACCTATACCCCACATACCAAACATAAAACCCATTGTCTGCATAGACCTATGGAATGCGACATATCTGACATGTATGGGTGTATGTCATATGGGACCACACAGACATGTGGAGAAGGTACCCATCACACACAATTGGCCACCACATGTGCACACATGGCCATGGGGGATGGCCAGAGACATGTAGCCACACAGTACATGGGATGTGTATACACCCTGTTGCACATTGTCCACAGATGGTCCAATTATAGCCATAGTTGACCGATTATACAGTTGATGTGGTACAGTGGACAACCTAAAAGCCTGTACACAGCTACTAGAGGTGTCACTGAAATCTACCATATACAATCTGTCGAACATCACGACTGTGTTGCAGTTATGGCTATGCAATGTGTACATATTATGCATTCTACAGCAACATACATGCCTCATGTTGCCATGCAATGGCACAGTGTCTGTACTTCACACTGTATAGCAATGTAGACAGCTCACACTACCCTCCCGTGCTCATGCACATTTGCTAAATATGCATTCTATCTGTAGGGCATACACACAACACTGCAATGTGAAGCCCATTATGATGCTGTACATGTGTCAGGACACCATTGTGTCAAACATGCATGCATGTTAATGCACATGTCAGCAAATTACATGTCAAGGTCACGTCAGCCATGTGTACTGTTATCCTGTTCTGGGCCACATGGTGTATCATGGGGATGCATGCATACTACCATGATTGTGTGAACTGCATGGCTACTGATATGACACCTGCTTGCTGTAGTGTGCACCCCAGGGCGGTATGCTTACTAACACTATTAATGTCTGAGCTGCATGCCCTCTGCTCTATCGCAGGCATGCTGCATGCCATCTGACAAATCACATGCATGGTGTGTCTGTGTGTCTGTGTGTGTCTGTGTGTGTGTCTGTGTGTGTCTGTGTGTGTGTCTGTGTGTGTCTGTGTGTGTATCTGTGTGTGTGTGTGTGTGTGTGTGTGTGTGTGTCTGTGTCTATTGTACTTTACAGTATTTCTTTGCATTCACAGGTGATGTAGGTGCGTTACCCTCCTGCGGTCCATCTGATGTTAGTGTCCCCACAGATACTAGCGGTGATGAACATATGCATGAGGTACAGGCAGGGTTGTCAGGGGCTGAATCTGTGCCAATGGTTACCATCCCAGCTATGTCCCCCTCTTCCCCGCACACAGTTCTGCTGCCAACACATACCGCATCACCGGTGGCCATAGAGGAAGGACAGTCAGCGTCTGTTGGCGTGGAACAGGAACGTGTGGTGGCTACAAAAGGTGTGTCTACACACCATGGTGTCAGTGTAATGACTGCAGATGTGCCACACAGGCATGTGGCCGGTGCTGCTCGTAGGAGGACCTCTGGCAGACATGCACCTGCAGGACAGAGTGCAGCAGCTGGTATCACCAGACGCATGTTCCAGACTGTAATGGCGGCACAGGCACGTGCTGAATGGCAGAACAGAGAAGGGCAGAGGCTGCAGAGGGCTGCTATCCATACCCTAAATGACAACATCCAGGCATTGGCAAATGCTCAACAGCAGATTGCTAATGTTCTGGATAGGTGACTAGGTGAAATGGTCAGAATCCTTGATCGAGGCATGGCAATCCACAAGCGGGAGCTGTCTGTGCTGGAACACCTGGTACATTTCCATTACATGATTAGTAGCACTCATAACATCCGTATTCATGGGTACGCCAGTATTCTCACAACGTTCTGACTTTGTCTGGGGTATATCTAATATAGTCCCTATTTGTATTTCATGTACTATGCCTTAGTGCAGCTGTGTTATTCTGACAGTTTGCCAGTTATGGGTACCATCTTGGTCGTACGCATGTCCATCCATGATAATCGCCTACATGACACTGATATAGGGCCCTACATATTGCCAAGATGGTTTCTGCAATATCCAGTGGATGGTTTGCCCCATTATTGAGAATATAGGCGTGTGCTATACCCACATCACTCCCACGGGGCGGGCCTACGAAATCCTTGCCAAACAACACCTAGGCCCATTTCTGCATACCCATGATTCCCATACCTGACAACCCTCTACAGTACCCATTACACATGTTTAATGTGTGCGGTACTGAAGTGTGGAGACACTTATATGCACTCCCCACTCTCCGGATATCAGTTCGTACGTCATACATTCTATCGACACATGTGTCGTCACCCTTGCACCTGATACTGTTGCATATACAACTATTTCGTATTTGCTGCGGTCACTTCTTTTGCATCAATGTCGGTTGACACTACGTAAGATTCAATTTTTGGAGTCCTGCAATGGACACCTATCTGCATGTTTAAAGTGTAGAACTTGCTGGACTGTCACTTTCTGGCCAATGGTTTGGAATGCTGCGGTTTATTCACCTTTCCTGCATGTCTGTTTGTCTACCCATATTAGATATAACGTCGCCTATTTATGTACATATGTCATATCTACGGGACATAAGTCTGTTGTGTATACATATATACATGTACAATCCTCATTTCATAACTTGCTTTGGTTTACGTCTGTGGATTATGTGTATACACATATATCTATATCCATACCATACCTTTCCACTATACAGAATGTCAGAGTGTACAGCTGCTTGCCCTTTATCTTCGCTGTGTTTTAAATAAACCTGTGTCTATCTGGCAATGTCGTGGCATTTCATTTGAGACTTACAGTGGGGATTTCTGGCAAGCAGTTCAGGTTATGACTGCATACCCTTCAGAGAATCCATGCTACTGACACACCCGTTATTCTATCCACTTTCTATGTTTGTTCTGGCACATATCTGGTGTTTGTCCCTATTTGTACCGGTAGTTTGCATGGCTTTGTCTGGTTTCATACTTTACGAGGTTAACAGGTTTGAGCCATGTATAACTAACATGGGGGAAACAGCATTCATTTACTATGCTGTGAGCGGATCACACACGCACAGGCGCACTTGCATTTCCTTATTGTGGGTTACCTGGCGCCGCATGCATATCCTTATTGTGGGTTACATATGTTTACTAAGTCTTTGTGCTTACATGGGCTTTATTACTTGTGACAGTACCAGTAATTATCTGTAATATGGTTAATGGATGTTTGCGAAACACACGTTCACCTTTACATATTTAACTGTCTGTACAGCACAGACGCATTCATTACACTTTCACATTATATGTGCTGTAGTCGTTGTTCAACCGGGACTGCATTCACGTTGGCCGGATGCTGTAACCACTATACGTTTGGTGTTCTGACTCATTTATATGCATACCCATAGTACATAGCTACATTAACATATGCCTCACCGCTTCACTTACGTCACAGGCATCCATTCTCCTGCTGGGAAAAACATTAAACATTTAATCTGTGTTTACAGACACAGGTGTTTGGGCACCTGTCAGCAGCTTATGATGTTGGCAATACATAATATGGGTAGGGACGGTTATGATACATAATCCACGGTGAGTGGTGTTCCCATTCACATTTGACTATTTCCTGTATTCATTCTTACGAGGGTTATTATTTTGCACATGACTTAACTATGAATTAACTACGGGTATGCAGTAGTACAGTCAACATATGTGACGGCTTGTTACAGTATATATATACGGACCTCTTTAATACTGGGGACTACCCCACATCCTTCACAACGTTTCCTGCTTATGTACATACTATTATTCCGTGAACTTTCGAAGCTTGTGAGAGCAGTAATTACATCTGTCCCTATTTGTCCACCCATCCTTTTAGGCTTTGTCCAGGTTTTGTTGCTGTAATAGGTTGAGAGGTGGTGTCGGTATGTGATTGAGTTGAATATATACTGTCGATAATTCAGTGGGGAGTAGGGTTACCACTTGTTCCTCTTTGCGAGGGGAGGTCCCACTTTGGACAGTTGTGTCCTGTGACGACACCTAAGACATGGCAAATGTCCTGTGATTTTAAGACAATAATATATTTCTTCATTTCTGTACTAGTTGCATGATACAGGTATTTTGTATCTGGTACACATAACTATTATTTGGGATAGCATAAGCTATTCAAATGCTATGGCATTAGCTTTTATCTTGGCATACACGTGTAATTCTGTACTTTGCACAGGCCAGGGGTATGTTTTATCCTGCAAATTCTCACATTTCTACAAGGGATGTCCCACCTTGGCCATCTGAACAGGTGGCAACCCTAGTGGGGTGACCTGCATGGTGGACAGCTGTTCCATCCTGCGTAGTATGAATTGCATGTCTGTGTAGAAACTGAACAGTACCGTGACTACACATACATGTTTTGTCCAGATGTGTACAGTAATGGACACCGTGGCATGTAAACAACTCTGAGGTTTCAACAGGTTACTTATCCCACGCGGGATGTACACACATTTTGCCGTAACATTAACGCGCGGGCATTTGGATTTACGTACCTGTAATGGGATGTTTACAAACGTGGGATACATATTTGCAATCCAGACACTGCCTAGGATGATACTTCCTACTACATATGGGGAATACCCGCTATGTGTAGGTGTACGGATGCGCAAGGCTGGTAGCTGGATTTGGTGGACATTCGGACATGGGTGCAGGTTATGTGCTATACAGGGGTTGTTGCATATTGCATTTGCATGCATGGGTTCTACTTTTGGATATCCCGGTTCCGCATATAGCATCCTATGTGTATGTGATGGTTACGTTCCTGTTCATGTGTATAGCACATTTTAATATACATATGTTTGTGTGTGTTTGGCATACAATATGGACTGTCAGGTTTCTTTACGGTTGTTATATAGCCACAACTGCCCTGCTGTGTACTATCACTACCGCTGTGGGACTGCTGGTGACCATACTCATGGGGCTAGATGTGTGTATTGGCGGCGCGCTGACATGATGCGCTTCACTTCCACTGGGTATAACTTCTGACAGTGCAGTACATTACGGACACACGATTTTAAATGTCATTTGTTCCATGGACGGAAACTCATATTATGTTGCATGCATTTCTGTTTGGTTCTCCATTTTGTGTGGCCGGGAACTGTCTTCCATGCTTTGCATACGTTTCATTATCCACGGACACTGATAGGTGCGATTACTATTGCAGGCAGGCTATAATATTCAGCAGTTTAGGTTGCTCATCACCAGCCGACATTGACATGCCTCCGGGTGCAGCTTAGTAACGCCCCATGCACTTGCGCACGTGTCCTGTGCACGTGGATGTGGTAGCGGCGCACCTTCATTAATATGCATATGGCGCTACTACACCATTTATATGCCGCACGGCCGGTGCAGGCCTTACACCGGCCTTGCGCTGAGCTTCATGAATCAGGGGGTTAGTCTAATATTTTTAGTTTCTAGCTATTTCTAAGAGAAAACACAAATCTAAGATAAACTTACATATAGAGCAAAGGCAGTGCTGAGTTGGATGGTCAAGACAAAAATGCTTAATGCTCTCTGATTCTCTCTGTTTTTAAAATCACATTCCTGGTTTACATTACATCATTCTTCACACTTCCCTGGGGTTCCCAGGCTAACAGGCTACATTCTTTAGTAAGCTCACACCAGGTCAGGAAGCAAAGACATTAAAGACATTTATGCATGCCAATTCTGGCCTTAAAACAATAGCAAGAATTCCTTCATCTAGACCGGCCGGAGCCATGTTTACATCAAAGGGTCACAGCATGCTTTACTTGGTCAGCAAAGTGCACTGTTGTTACATTTTTGCAGTTCCACATGTAACAGCATTTTTTTCCATTTAAGACAACAAGCCTGTGGCTTACATTAATATTTACAAATGACAGAATTATCTATAAAATTTTACCTGGCTAGGCTGACAGCCTTCACATCCATATTTCTTCTTCAGATGTTTCCCACTCTACATGTTTCTCTTTACTTTGGGGACTCACTGTTGCATCAGGCTCTGACAGAAACTGTGTTAGACTTTCTACACTAAATCTTTCACTTTGCAGGTATTCTATTTGCTTAACTTCTACTTTACTAATCTTCTGTTCTGCGTCCCCCTTTGTTGTCTTATTTTTTTGTATTGTAATATTTTTCATATGTGGCTGCCTTTGCCTGTCTTAGCAACTTGGTCTTTTGCTGGCTGGCTCTGTTCTTCCTTGTCAGGTCTGTGAGGGGAGCTCTTATGGTACCATAACTGGGGACAAACTTTCTGTAGTACCCTGTTGTCCCTAAGAATGCCCTCACCTGCTTTTTAGTAACAGGTGCAGGCCATGCCTGAATGGATTCCACTTTGGCAGGTTCTGGCTTTATCTTACCACTCCCCACTCTATGTCTTAGGTAGGAGACCTCTGCCATACCCATCTGACATTTGCTTGGCTTAATGGTCAACCCTGCCCTCTGTAGTCTGTCCAGTACTACCCTGACATGCTGAAGGTTACACGTTTTCCCTGTGGAACCTGGGGTACTCAGGGGACCCACAATATCCATAGCTACCCTCTGAAATGGCTCCTCAATCACAGGCAACCTTCCTTGCCTTTCTTGCCTGCCTTCTGGCAAAGCTCACAGGTCCTGCAGTACCCTGTTACATCTCTGGAAATTCCAGGCCAATAGACGTTCTGCATAATATGTCTTTTTGCACGTTTTATGCCCATATGAACTGCAAAGAGAATATCATGGGCTATGGCTAGAAGCACAAAATGGTAGACTCTAGGCACTACCAACTGCTGTACTCTCTTCCCTTCTAGCCCACCCTCAGCAGTCCACTCTCTGTATAGTAACCCTTTGTCCCAGTCTACAGATTCCCCCTTTCCTTGAGAATCAGGTGCCTCCCTAGCTACCTGCCTTAGGCCTTGCAATGTAGGGTCTGAAAGCTGAGACTGTCTCAACTCTCTCCTGGTAACCCTTCCCAGCTCCCCTTCCCCAGGAAGTCTGGCATGCTCTGACAGTGGTGCCTCACTGTCAGCCTGGATACTACTACTCGCCCCTACCTTTGCAGTCACTCTGTCCAAGGGACCATCAGTACCCCCAAGCAGCTGTGGCTCACCCTCAGTCTCACTCTTACAGGGTAGCTCCTCCCTGAAGTAACCACCTCAGCAGTCCTGGCTGCAAGTATGCATTCTGTCTGGGTCTCCCCCGGGCTACCAGACTTACCTGCTTGTCTCCAAGCCTGACTGCGTGTAACTGCACAAGCACAAGGTACTGCACTATCAAAATTATTCCCTATCAGAACATCTGCAGGTATATCCTCAAACACACCTACTTGCTGGCTTCCTTTTCCACCCTCCCAGTCCAGGTGAACCCTACCCAAAGATATTTGGAATGGAATCACTCCTAAAGTCCTGACTGGAGTAGACTGTCCAGGCAAGTAGTGCTCCTCTGTAACCATTGCAGGTTTTACAATGGTTGTATCAGAGGCTGTGTCTCTCTTGGCAATGGCCTCTTTGCCATTCGCTACAATAGGATATAACCTCTGGTGGTAGTTTGGTACCCTTGTTGTCCCAAGACAACCTACTATTGTCATTTTGTCTTTCCCACTTACTGGCTCCCTCACCTTTTGTTCCCCACCTTGCCTCCATGGAAACCTGTATGCCACATGGCTCCATTGGTTGCATCCAAAACATTTAACCCTGGCTCCTGGACATGTACCTGGACTAGTGGCTTCCCCTGCTACTGGCAGATTCTGTTGGGGCAGTCTGGACTGCCCACCATGGGTTTCTTTAGACCCATGAGCAGTACTGGGGGTCCCTTTCCTGTGCAGGGCTGCCCTGCTTGCCAGGTATAAGTCTCCCTTCTTCCCCAACTCATCTGAAGTAGCACATTGTCTATCAGCTAACCAGATCCTCATGTCCTCAGGCAAAGTGCTAAGGGCTTGTTCCCTCACGAAAAGGTCTGCCAGCCCTTCAAAAGTGGTGACCTGACATTTATTCATCCACCTATGGAAATAAGTGCTCAGTTCAGCTGCATATTCACACACACTTTCATGTGTCTTGCATCTATGCTCACAAAACTTTTTTCTTATACATTTCAGGTGTTACCTTAAACAATTCTAGCAAGTGATTTTTAACAGCAGTATAATCAAAACATGCAAGGTCAGACATTTTTGACAAAACAGTTACAGCTTTACCATGGAGTAAGGAGGTCAGGAACCGTACCCTGAGCCTTTGGTTAACACTATACTGTTTGCATACCCTCTCAAACATACGAATGAAACTATCAAAATTATCCCCCTCTTTAAACTGCAGAAGAAATTTACTGACCTTTTGTGCTGCTGGGGTCCAGTTACCCCCTTCCCCATTACCTCCATGACTCTGGCGAAGAGTCAACATTTCCCTCTCATGCTTACTCTGCCACTCCTTTTCCTCTGTTTCCAGGCATAGCACTTTCTCATTCTCCTCAGCCTGTAGACTCCTCAGTCTCTCAGCTGCTTCTATCTCCAAATGCATGGCTTCCAACTCAAGTCTCTTTAGCTCCAGATGGATTTTTAAGCTCTCTGTAGGAAGGTTGAGCTGTCCATTCTCCAAGGGTATTATATCTCCACTGCCAGTCTGGTTGTCCTCCTGGTTGCTGTTTTCTGATGCATCTGTAACCAAGCAGCAATCGGGTCTGCCTTAGTCAGTTTTCCATGCACCAGTCCCCTAGCCTGGCACATCTCAGCCAGCTGGCTCCTAGTCAGATGTCCATACTCCTCTGCTGACATGCTGCCTGCTCACCCTGACTAACTAAGCTAACAAAAGAAATAAAACAATTGTGATCTGAACTCTGAGTTTTCACTGTGTGGCTGATTTAGAATACAAAACACCTTCAAAGCTCACTGTACCCAAGCTACAGGAATTCACTTTACCCACACCACTACAAGCCAATTAGTATTTGTCACCAATTAATATGTGATGTGGATATTCCACCGCTGCCAAACAATTAATATGTGATGCCCGTGCCCTGGCCCAGCAATCAAGGAGCCTCAATCCTCAAAACTAACACCAGTGAGGGGCATCTGATACAGGAGGAAAGGATAACAAATACACACAGTAAAGTGCAATTTCCCTTAAGAGCACACAGAGATCACAGTCAGACTGAGGCTGGTTGCTCCCTCACTCTCCAGGTCCCCAGTGAGACTCCCCACTGGCACAGCTA
This sequence comes from Protopterus annectens, assembly GCF_019279795.1. Taxonomy (NCBI): domain Eukaryota; kingdom Metazoa; phylum Chordata; order Ceratodontiformes; family Protopteridae; genus Protopterus; species Protopterus annectens. Next base: position 589,088,299 of record NC_056741.1, read on the forward strand.
TAGGGTCCAGATCTCAGCCTAGTGGGCAAGCTAAAACCTCCAGCACCCTCTCTGTCGAACCAGTGCTTGGTGTCCCTGCCCAAGTAGCTGACACACACACACACACACACACACACACACACACACACACACACACACACACACACACACACACACACACACACACACACTTTGAGAAGAGTTTATATAACCACACAAACAGTCATGGGGAAGGCTGGCACAGGTTCTTCAGCTGTGCCTCCTTTTCCCAGACTATATGGTAGTAGCAACTGCCACCACCCACTAATATTTATCAGCTACTCAAAGCCCTTAAAAGGGTGTCCAATTATTGCTGTGCAATATTATTATCCAATTAGTAGTATAGCCCAGGGCTAGAGCTATTAGAGTGGCACTGTACAATTTTACCAAAGGCATACAAGTACTCTAAAGAGCTTAAATTATCTCTACAAAAACAGCCACAGTTGAAAGGGTTGAAAAATATTTAATAATAAATAGTTAAAACACAAGACACAACTTTTTACTACGCAGTTCTAGTCAAGAGTTCAGAGATCACAGAGAAATACTTAAAATAATTCAGTAATACAGTTATGACATCACAGAAAAAAACAGTCTAATCTTTCTAGTTTCTAACTATTTCTAAGAGAAAACACAAATCTAAGATAAACTTACATATGCAGCAAAGGCAGTGCTAAGTTGGATGGTGAAGACAAAAATGCTTAATGCTCTCAGATTCTCCCTGTTTTTAAAATCACATTCCTGGTTCACATTACATCATTATACACACTTCCCTGGGGTTCCCAGGCTAACAGGCTACATTATTTAGTAAGCTCACACCAGGTCAGGAAGCAAAGCCATTAAGGACATTTATGCATGCAAATTCTGGCCATTAACTCTGGCCTTAAAACAATAACAAGAATTCCTTCATCTAGACCAGCAGGAGCCATGTTTACATCAAAGGGTCACAGCATGCTTTATTGGTCAGCAGAGTGCACTGTTGTTACATTTTTGCAGTTCCACGTGTAACAACATTTTTTTCCATTTAAGACAACAAGCCTGTGGCTTACATTAATATTTACAAATGACAGAATTATCTATAAAATTCTATCTGGCTAGGCTGGCAGCCTTCACGTCCATATTTCTTCTTCAGATGTTTCCACTCTACCTGTTTCTCTTTACTTTGGGGACTCACTGTTGCATCAGGCTGTGACATAAACTGTGTTAGACTTTCTACACTAAATCCTTCACTTTGCAGGTATCCTTTTTCCTTCTATTTGTTTAACTTCTACTTTACTAATCTTCTGTTCTGTGCCCCCCCCCCTTTGTTGTCTTATTTTTTGCATTGTAAAATTTTTCATATCTGGCTGCCTTTGCCTGTACCTCTCTTCAGATATCCTTGGAGCTGCTTGTTTTATATTGATTAGGTTGGCTTACTCCTTTGCATGAATATTGCATCATATCATGTCTTTCTATCCCATATCCATGTTTCTTTTTATACCTGTCAAAAATCTCAAGGATTTATTATTTAAATTGTCATACTTCCTCAGTTGCGTCTTCTTCCAAACAGCCCAAAGTTCCATGGTGCATATAATGTTTTTCATGAATGTGTTGTATTAATGAACACAAATTTACATCTGATGCTTTTGACAATTTTTCTTGTGCAAGTATGTTTCTTTCCTCTAATTTCTCTCTCAGTCTTTTCAAATATCTTCTATCCAGAAGTTCTGGGCTTCTTGCATAATAGTAACAATACATTTCTTTTTTATCCTCAGTAGTCGACTGTCATTTTTATGGCTCTTTTTTGTCCTGTTAGTTTTATGTTTTGTGGGCTACTACTTCCACAACTTGGGGGGCATACCTCCCCAAGCCTGGCCTAACCCCATTGTAGGAATGTTTCCGTGTCTTGAAGATTCTACAATGTAATTTTTCCAGTCCTGGCTCCAGTGCACCTACTGGTATATGGTAGTTTTTTAAAATTCTGGGACTGTGCACCAAACTTTTTTTATTTTTTAACCTACTTCTGTCCATGATATATACTATATAAAATACAGTCTATATATCAGCGCCATCCTGGTGAGATTTTATGAAAAACAGGGTCCACTTCATGAAGGTAGTCACCAATACTTAAGGATGAATTCAATTCCAGCAATACTGCTTTCCTTTGCTTGCTGATTTTATCATCTTTCCATTCAGACTCTATCACCTATACAAAGTATACCTGTATAAAGGTAATGGTGGAGAAGAAATTAGACAACTTAGCAGGATGATCTGTGGAGGTGGACTGAAGCAGGATGAGGATCACGAACATTCATGTATTATAGGTGGAGAAAATCTACATAATGGGGAACACTGTTAATCTTCCACCAGTGCTTGGCAATTTGTCTGAGCTATTGGATGACCTCCTCGGATCTAAGCTTGGTAAGACCCTTTGAACTCATGTGTAATGAAACATTTTCTGTCAGTTCAGTTCACCTCTGTAATTCAGATAAGTTAGAATTTCTGTTATCATACCTCAGCTTTTTTGCCCACTGCATAAAACATATGCATGCAACAAACGTATGAAAAATGTGTTCATTCACAGACTTTGTTTCATTTTCTGTAGATTGCAGAAATCTGCTGTTGTAAGATCACATTTTTACATACTAGCAGTTATGATTGTCAAGTTCACCTGTTTCTAGGAAGCAATTTTTAATTTCATTGTGAAAGTAAATCATGTATGCATGTATGCTTGCAAGGAAAAACAGCACTTTACTAGATTATTCTGTTTCCCACCTGTAGTCACTGCAGTCAGTACCAATACAGTATTGTGATGTCTGAGTACAGGGAGGTATGGTTGTTTCCTGTGTCACACAAACCTACTTGCCTGCAGTGAAAACTGTTGTATTTTGCTGTCAACAAAGTACTTGCATACTTTTGTTCTAGAAGGAGATCTTAGGACACTGCAAGTACTGAGGTCAGGATGATAAAACCTGAGTCTTTGACTGTGGAGGTGAATGAACCTGGGCAATTAAATCTAGTGGTCATGGTTGCTTGGGTAGAGACCAGCCTTCATTGCTGAAGGACACTATGCAAATGGAAAAGTGCATAGCTATGCTATGGCTTCTTTGTTTGCAAGTTATACTCCAGGAAATGGCACGTAACTGTAAGATACAGCAGACTTAAATATGAATGCTGAGGGGAGGTTTGAGTAGGTGGCGGGTGCTATCCCCATATGACACCTTGTAGTATATTACACAAGCATAGTTCGTAGATTTATAGATTGTTTGTCCGTAGGTCTGTAGATTAGTACTAAGCTAACTGCCCTTGTGAGCCATTTTAAGCCTATCCAATTATCCCTTGTGAGACTCAAACCCTGCACTTTGTGCTTGTAAGTCAAACACCTTAACCATTAGGCCACCCTCCCACCCCAACCTTTGTTAAAACAAAGAGATATAATGCATTGTAGTTAAACATTTTTTGCTTACCTAGTCTATTTTCATAAAGAAACCAACAAAAATTAATTTTTAAAGCATAGAAATGTTAACAGTAGCCTTTCAAGTACATTTTCTTTTATTGTATAATTTTTAGTTTATAGTCAGAAAAGAATCAATTCTGAAATTGAGATTTGAGTAGGTGGTGGGTGCTTACTTTGCATATTTGGAGAATTGGCATTCAGCTTATAATTTCATAAGTTAAATGGGTCTCATACATTTTTGAATGTAACATTCATTATCTGTGAACAGAAAGTAATCTGTCTAAACACAAACTTGACACTAAATGACATGATTAACTCTCATCATCTTCAACAACCCATGCTTTCCCAATTTTCTCTTGAAGGGATTAGGGCATCTCATTAATTGTTGCTACATTTCTTGATTCGGGGCTGCCTTCCTTGACAGTCATGCCTGACTACTGCAGGTCTTCTCTCACAAAATCCATCCAATCCTTGGCTGGGCATCGTTGTTTCATCTTGCCTTCTTCCTATTTCTTCCAAATCTTTTTTACCAGATTGTTTTCTGCTTTCCTGCACATACATCCGAACCATCATAATCTGTTCTCTTTGACCTCCGCTATAATTGGAGTTACTTTGGCTTCTGCTCCGATGTCTTTATTTCTTCTTCTTATTCACAGCGTGCATCCTACTACCCATCTCAGGCACTTCATCTCCATTACCTCTATCTTCCTCAGCTGCTCTGCATTCACTGCCAGGTTTCTGCACCATACAGAAGAACTGATCACACAACAATTGCTTTGTATGTGTTACTGTTAAACTTATTTGGCATTCTTTTTGTCACACACTACCCTTGACACTCTGTACTAGTTGGTTGCAGCCCCACTGATTCTAACTTTGACCTCATCATTCAGACTTCCGTTCTTCCCAGCCACTTGAAAGTGTTCACTTGTTCCACTATTTTCCCTTCCATCTGAATGTTCTTCTTTTGATTTTCCCCATCTGCTGACATCTCATCTCTCTTGTTGGTCCTCAGTTTCTTCCCATGTACTTTCAGTTTTGCATTTCTTTCCCCTATAATTTGTTGAAGTTAATGTTCAGAGTGTGCTTGTAATGCCACATCATCTGCATACTGCAACTGTGATGACCTGACCCATCTGACTTCATTGTTTGAAAGCAGTGGGAGCAGATCTGAACCCTGGTATACACCCACTTCCACTGGGAAGCCATCTTTGAGTCCTTACACTGTTCATACGTGTGTCATTATTTTTACCAGTGCTTCTTGGACTTCAAACCATTGGAAGTCCAAATTAACTTTCTTGGGACTTTGTTATATGCTTTCTCAAAGTCTAGAAACACCCAGATGGACTCTTAACTTATCTGCAGCTTCTTCTCCACTGTCTGCGTCACTGCAAACATTTGGTCCATTGTGTTGCATACCGATCTGAATCTAAACTGCTCGTCTTCCATTTTACTTTCTACTGCTCTATGTATTCATTTATCAGTCACCCTTTCCTTCACTTTCATGTAGTGTGACATTAGATTGATACTTCTATACTGCCCACTGCTGAGAATCCTTCCTTTGGTCTTGTACACAGTCACTAAAATGCTTATTCTGCAGTCATATGGGTACGTCATTCTCTCCATACTGCTATGATTACCCTCAGGGATCATTTCCCCTAACTCACTGAAAAATCTTGATCATATCTGCTATGACTTCATCTAAACCTGCTGTTTCCCTGCCTTCATTTTTCTTAGTGCTGTGCTTACTTCTTCTAGAGTGGCTTCTTCTTCCTCTTTCAACATAAGATGTGCATGGGGCAGTACAGCGTCTGTTGATTTTTCTTCATTCAGTGGCTGCTTTAAATATTCCTTCCGTCTCCCTTTGATGCTCTGTGGATTTCTGAGCAGATCATTGCTGGCATCCCTTATAAATGGTGTCTGATGGCTGCCTTTTTTATCTTTCTGTCTCTGCCTTACAACCTGATTGGGTTTCTTTGTCCCTGGTTGAGTGTTTCTGATGCCTTGCTCTTTGCTATTGCAACTACTCTTTAGCTTGCTGGTTAGCCAACCAGTACTCTTTCTCAGCCTGGTGGGTCTTTTCTATTTCTCACTTCCCCTGAACTCTCTTTTTGTAACTTTTGATAGCTTCCTACCACCAGTTTTTCTTATGTACCTTATTTCCATACCTGGCAAGGCCACATATCTGTTCCATAGTCTTCACACATGCTGTTTTGAGATGGTGCCATTCTTCTTCAACTACATGTATTTCCTCTTTCTGAGCTGCTAGAGCCTTGAGTATTTCCTTGAATGCTTGTGATTTCATTTCAGTCAACTTCCAGGTATTCAGCCTTGACTCTGTTGACCTTAGGGCCAGTGTTTTATGCTGTGGGACAACTATTTCCCTGAGAATGATATTGCAATCACTGATTGTACCTCAACACCCTTTCCCTGCTTGGATGGAGTCTGCCTGACTTGCACGTTGATCATTATTGCATGTGATCTTGTGATTGTCACTCTTGTAGAACCTTAAAGACATTTGCCAGACAAAAGTCTAGAACAGCCTCTCCTTCTTTTTTGCCCCACCCATGTGGACCCAGGCAGTCCTCATATCCTGTTTTGTCAGCCCCAATATGAGGATTCAGGTCCCCCATTACCAACACCCACTCACGTCACCCTACCTTATATAGTAGGTCCTGCAGTTACTACTTAAGTCAGAAGTGACAAACTTCATGGCACCCATGCAGATGGGAGCTGAAAGTTTGACTGCTGAATCCTACACTAAGGCACTGTACAAGCACATCCACTTGTGCATGAATTGTGCCATCCCAAATAGAACCAAGACACTCTCCTCAAAAAAAAAAAAAAGAAGCCAATCTGGTGGTCCCCTGCCATAAACAAAGTATACAACAGAACGAAGAAACTGTTGCAGAAAAGAGGAAAATCCCAGGATGCAAAAAACTCCCTTACCACCATCAGTAAGAAGCTAAGATCCCTTGTAAAATTCTCCAAAGCTAGTTATGAAAATAAAATTGCCAAAGATTCCAAAGATAACCACAAGGCATTCTATAGTTATGTCAAGAATCTATATGGCAATGCTCAGATCTGCTCTGAGCTATAACAGAATGGCATTAAATACAGTGATCCCAAAGATATTGCCAATATCCTGGAGATGGATTTAGTGCCAACTTCACCCCCCTCTCACCCCCTAAAGGGCCCATCTCAATACCAAGCGATTGCCAAATTCCGGTAATCATGGCCACACAGGTAAAAACTGCACTCTCCAAAGCTAAGAATACAGCATCCATGGGACCAGATGACATCCTGGGCTGTGTACTACATGAACTACAAAATGAACTGGCACCTCACCTAAGTGTCATGTTTAATCATAGCCTCACCTCAGGCTTCGTGCCCACTGAGTGGTGCACAGCTACAGTTATCCCACTCCACAAGGGGGATCCACCTTGGATCCTGGGAACTACCATCCCATCAGTCTGACGAGCCTGATCTGCAAGGGCATGGAGTGCATTATCATAGAACTTATAAACAAAGACATTGGCAACCTTCAAACACTGGACCTCACTCAGTTTGGGTTCGTGAAGGGCTGATCTTGTCTCCTGAACCTGATTGACTTATTTGAATCAGTCTACAGAGCTGTGGATGAGGGTAACGTGGTCCACACAGCCTATCTGGACCTCGCCAAGGCCTTCCACACCATCCCCCACTCTGGAATCATAGATAAACTTAATAAGCTGGGCATAAATCCCTATGTCACTCGATGGGTTGCCAACTGGCTTACTGACAGAACCCAGACTGTAAAAGTAGCTGACTCCAAATTCATCTCCAGACAAGTGACAAGTGGAGTACCTCAGGGTTCAGTCTTGGGACCGCTCTTGTTTGGCATCTACTTCTCTGAAGTGCAGGCCAACACTAAGGGGCTCTGACTAACAAAGTTCACAGATGACTACAAACTGGGAGCCATTACTGAATCCCCAAATTATGTGGATATTCTACAAAAGGGCCTTACAGAAACAGATGCTTGGTTCCAGCATGGGCTCAAGCTTAATCCCAAGAAATGTATAGTTATCCCCTTTGGGAAAAAAAACATGTACCCATGAATTTCCACATAGGTGGCAGTACACTAAACACTGAAAGTGTGATGAGAGACTTAGGGACACAGATGGACAGTGGTCTCACCTTCGATAACCACATTGCCACAACAGTCAGGAAATCATTCTATGTGGCACACCTCATCACTAAGGGCTTTTCGTCCAGGAAAAAAGGAAGTCATCGTCCCACTGTACTCATCCCTCATTAGACTCATTATAGAGTACAACGCCTCATTTGGTATGTACCTCACAAGACATCTGTAACAGCTGGAAAGGCTGCAGAAATACCTCACTAAAAGAATCACAGGCCTAAAGCAGATGCCTTATGCTGACTGTCTAAAAGACCTCCAGCAATACTCTGTGGCATATCATCTACTCAGAGGCAATCTCTGCTTAACATACAAGGCCATGTCAAACCCTGAGCTGTTGGACATGCTCCACTTAAAGAAATCCCAATCCCTCAGAGCTACATGCTCCAGGGATCTAAACCTTGTCATCACAATGAACAAAACATGCTGGAGGGATAGGTTCCTGACCCAGAGAATCCCCATACTGGGAATAGACTACTCATACATGTCAAGAAGAGTGCCTCCTTGGTCCTCTTCAAAAGGAACCTTAAAGACTGGATGGGAGATAGGAAATTCACCTCAGGGATCATGTCAGTCAACTTGCTAGACAGGGGTCCAGGGAAGTAAATATCGTGGGAAGAAATATCCGGGGAATTGTTTGGCTACGCTTGTATAGGCCCTAGGGCCGATAGCCTAGTACCAGCCTATGAACCTATGAACTACCTGAATGCACTATTTTCTTCACCTTTACAACTCTACTGTGTGGCATAGGCTGTGATTATAAATACTTTGCTATTTGTACAGTGAAGTTTGGTTGCCATGAATGTGTTTATAATTCTAACGATATGCTTCACTGTTTTCATAAGACTCTCTCTCACTACAATTTCTATATAATTTCTAGTCTGTTCACCCCCTGAGTAGCTGACTCTGGATCCAAAGCCAACTGGCTTTGTAGGATTGTCCTTCCACCTTTTCTCTAGGATGCACATGATATCCAGTCAAGTTGCATCCTGTCGGGGAACCTACATTCAGTGTGGGAATCCTTAGTTCATTGTGGCAGTTTAATTGTTTTTGTATCCAGCTGTCACTCAACAGAACTATCCCAGGTAACCCAGGCTGGGCAACTGAACACTGTCTGACCAGTAGTTTATTGACCCCTTACTAGCCTTAGTGGATTGGATGGTTAGATTTAATGGCTAACTTGCTAGAGCTTGTGGACCTTCATCTCATTTTGCTTACATTGACATGCATGGGACTCACTGGGCAGGTTTACAATTATGCCTATATTTAGCACTAGTAGCTCTTAGCCCATTCGCAAAGTCATGCAGATCAGATTATCATTAAGGAAAGTGCTAGGTGAATGATGACTGGACAGATATCTTATTACTAACTTATATTAAGCAGTTATTGTCACAGGGTACCAGGCAGTATGTAAAAAATGTGTAAATTTTCTTTTTCGTGGAAGCTTGATCATCTTCCCAAAGGCTGCTATTCCTGAACCCCAGGGTGAGAGTTAGGCCCATTCATTCACATGTTAGAGTGAGATCCATGTGATCTATTCATTCCTTGAGCAGAGTGGGGGGCCTTACCAGACTATTTGTTTTCTTCAGCATTTATTCAGCCTGCCAGTAATGCAGGTATCCCTCCTGACTTTGCCTGCTCCTGCCCCATAATGATTGTGACACGACAATCACTTCCACCTGGGAGGGTGCATGTGTGGCTAGCACATAGGTTCATAGGTACTTACTAGGCTATTGATTTGTATGACTCTTAAGAAGCCAAGTCTTACATTCTCATGGTAGTTGATAGCCCTTATGTTTTGCTTACAAATAACCCAGAGACAGACCAAACAAGGATATATCTGGACATTTACATGTTCTGTTATACTCAGATGAACTGGCAGTATGGCAAAACTACAGTTTATATCTTATCAGCTAATGCCGCACCTGTTAAGGAGTGCCACAGGGTTGAACAGAGTTTTTCTCACTGGGATGGGTAAGGTAACACATGTCACTCACACACCTTAGTCTGGATCTTTCAACTTCACCTGCCATTATTCAAAGAAACATTTTTGGAGGCATATTTGTCTGGGCTGACAGTGATGTCATGTATTTTCATGTTTTCAGTGGTTCCACTGACAGAGGGTCATTGCAACAGGACAACACATGACTGATGCCAGCAGGGCACCTGTGGCTGCTGCTGATGGCGACATGCAAATGGCATAGTTTGATGACCATTTTTTGCAGTATTTAAACCCTTAGCATTGTATAACTGAGTACATGGCCTCTTCAGATCATGAGAGACATCCTTTATTCAAGACTCCCACACAGGCTTAATTTGAGGCCCCCTCCCCAACAAAATCTGATATGTGCACTGTCTCTGAGGTGGACATACCCACCATAGCAGAGAGGATCAGGGATGTGCAGCACCTCCTTGATGCCAGGTCTTTCCTTTGCTGTGAATACAATATTCAGAATCAACCAGTGAATGAGAAGCTGTTATGCATTACTTTGAGGAGATTTTGACTGTACTCCGTGTCTTGTGGGAAGATATGCACCAATTGGACAGTGACAGGGAGTATAGAATTAGGTAGCAAACATTGCTGCTGAAGTCACTGGTGGTCAGTGTTGTCTCCATAGGTGCATTCATAAGATCGTTGCAGGTGTCATTTTTTTTTGCCACTTTCAACACAGATATAAGATGCTCCTCTTGGAAGCTGGTTAGGCACAGGTCATCAAACATCAAACTAAACAGATATTGTCACTTTTGGACACATAATATACTACACCTGGTTGTGGGCATCATTTGTGTCAGAGGTGGCATCACTCCTCAGGTTCCACACATGGTATAACTTGTCAGGGTACATGAGAATGGTGTTATAGTTGTACCCTTTCCACAGAATGGACAGGATTCATCACTGACACTGCAAGCCAGCATAGAGGGCACCAACAACAGTCACACTGTGGCAGCCCAACTTCATGAGTATAGGATGTTGACTCATGACTCCACACATCATCCCATAGTATACTGCTATCATGTTCACCTTCTGAGACCATACCCCACATTATAACATTACAGTCACTTGTTACTGTAAGCTTCCACCTATGCAAGTAATGATAACTGTACCTTGCCCACCACCCAACTGTGTAGCTAAGGTGATGTCTGATTGTTAGTGTGGCCAGCCCATGTGTTGTCCTGCATAATCTTCATGTGATATTCCAGCCATCATTTTATTGTATGCTGTTTGTTTCATAGTTCATTGTAAAGGACCAGGCCCACATCCTTGTCAGTACTGAAATGTATTGCTCCTGCATCTGCCTTGGCTGCGGTTTTGGCTGCATTTTTCCTCTCTTGATTCTCACATTGCTCTTCTGTTACTACTGGTGTGACTTGTATGGCAGTTCTGGCATGTATGTATACCTACTACTTGATTGTTTCTGCAGCACCATGTTGTGGATTATGGCACAGATAGCAAATATCTTGTTGCATATTTCCAGACTATATTGCACTGCTTCTCCTAAGGTGCCTAAATTTCAGAACTATCATTTTAATAGTTTGAACACCTGCTCGACTATGTTATGTGTTTCTGTACGGGCTGTATTATAAGCCATTTCCTGCATGGTATGAGTATTGCATATCAATGTCATCAGCCAGGGCTGTCACGACATATCTAGCATCACCTGCAACATGCATCAAATAACAAGCCACACATTATATGTGGCTTGGTCCTAACATACACTGTACCTGTGTGTATAGGCTTGTATATCTGGCATGTCTGTCTACTTAACAAGTAGGTGACCATGTGAGAAGTCCCTTTACTGGAACCACTAGTAAAGGTCAGATGTGTCATATAATTGAATTGTGCACAGTTGGCTGGTATACAGATTGTGAGCAGAGAAACTCTCCCAGATTATTTCTAAGGGTCTTTTGGTATTCCACTGACATTGTCAATATTTAGCATCAGAAATGGACACGACATTAGTAAAAACATTCAACTAAAAAAATGATTCTGAATTATGCTGTGTTTTTTTTTTGGAAATCACAAAAGCAGATGTAATAGGAGAATAACATGCCCAGCTTATTTGAGAAAAGCAAAGGTTTGTATTTGTATCGCTTAATCCATGACTGCATTCTGAGCTTGGCCTGCAATTGGTCGTGCTTGATTAGAGCTCGACCCCAGTAAACAAACGTAAATAAAATAAAAATCTAAGATCGTTGGAGTGGCTAGCTGCCTATGATATATTTCACTTTAGTAGATGAAAGTGCTCATCTTTCATTTTAGTGAAGTATTACAGCTTTGTGCTAGTTCATTAGAACTTTTATTTTTAGTACATTTCAGGTTAAAGGTGACATTGGCCACTTATTTATATGTGACAGGTTTTACTGCTAACACTTGCAAGTCATTTCAGGAAACCAATTTTCTGGTTTCAGGTTTTGTAAAGGAAGCTAGCTGCACAGTTTTAAAGCAACCAGCACAGACTAAACTGGAATTCAGTTTAGAACAATCAGCTGTATTACATAACATCCGATTGTCATAATTATTTACTGCCAAAATAATATAAAGTAAAAGACAGTGCCCCATACTTTTCTGGCAACTAGACTTAAAAGCATGCATATTTACTTATTTTATATAAATTAATTCTACAAAAATTCGAAAGCATCAGATGGTGCAGTTGCGGTCTTATGAGTATGTATAGCTTCACATTTCACTCAGGAGGAGCATTCAGTAATTCATGAGATGTGGTTCCTCCCACTGTCTTCAAGCATGCACATATTATCTTCTCTTTTCTACTACTAGAAATCTGTGAGCCGAGACATTTCTCCAACTGTTGCACTTGACAGCTTACTGGTTACAGCTATAATCTTCATTCAAGGTAAATCCTACTGTATTTAATAGCTGCTTTCAATGGTTATTTGTATAGTTACATTAACAGTGTTCAGAAATTCATCAGCAAAATGTAAGCATTTGACTATTTTGTTCTTCCTTTTTCTTTCTTCACCAAACTAGGGATATCATATTAATTTGCAAAATGTCAATACCAAGGCCAGGGCCAATGTATCATTTATAGATCTTGTTTTATCCTGTCACCACAGGCATTAATTATTTTCATTTTTATCAACCCTGGCATTTTCCCATTCAGCTGAATAATCTAAGTATCTTCTTTTCTTTTCCTCGTTTGGTTTCAGTTCAACTGCTTAAGCAAATAAAAAACATGAGTAAAATGCACAATTCTTTTTAGTAGCAAGAGATTAGCTCTGCTCAGTTTTTGAGAAATAAGATTAGATGACCCCACGGCTGCTTTCATATCTGTTATGTGACTGCTTAATCTGGAACAATGTTCTGTGTGTCTTTTCTGCTTCATAAAGGGATTGATAAGTGGGAAGAGGCGTAAAAATAGAGTTATTTTTATTCTTTTGTTTTTTGATAGTAATTAAGTGTATTACTTTAGACTTGGGCAACTTAAGTTTAGAGCAAATATGGCTGTAATTAAATCACTCAGATTATATTAAGGAAAATTAAATAGATTTAGATTCTTTGTTAGTGCTTTGCGGTGATGCAGCGGTAGCGTTGTTGCCTCACAGCAAGAGGTTCTCACGTTCAATTCTCGGCTGGAGTGCGGGGAGTGCCTTCTGTGTGGTGTCTGCATGTCCTCCCCACGGTTGGGTGGGCATTCGAAAGACATGCGTAAATGGCGTGCCTTTGTTGAAGGTTGAACGTTGAGCTGGCACCTCAGCATTCGTTAAAATCTACTGCCAGTCATTAGTGGACCGGAGTTTCGCTGTGGCGACCCCTAACCGGAAAAAGCCGAAAGACAAGCATTAGTGCTTTGTTTCATTCTACTAACCTAAATAAAATGCATACTACATGTTATAAAATGGGAGACCAATACATGAATTAATTAAAATTATAAACAAGTTAGAATGTAAGCTATCACTATCAAGTGTTTTGTTGCAATATAGTGGGGATTGTGGAATTATTCTTTTTTTTAATTAGTGAAATAATTTGGCCTGGAAATATTGCAGTGTCATTTTTATAAGTACCACAACAAATGTATATTCTTCATTTAAAATATAAAAATATAAATTTCATAACTGATTACTCTGTGCTGACAAAATGAAAATGCAAGGTCATAATAAACTCTAATCACATTATCTATATACACCTTTCAAAAGCTGCACTCTCCCCACTTGTATCTTTTGCATATACTGATATTTTTTTCTTTTTCTTTTTACATCATTGATGTCTCCTGATGCTCTATTGTATCCTATGTATTCCACTAATATCTAACTCTCTGGAACATTTCTCCCTGGGCCTCCACTGAAAATGGATAGTTTATTACCCACACAAACTTTCACAGTAAGCAAATGCCAATAAACAAATAAATAATAAATAATATTATTGCTTTTCACTGGTTTTACATTGGATTATTATTGACACATTGTGACTGTTCCTTGTGAAAACGTAGTGCTTATTTTTCATTTTCTGATAAAGTGAATTTATATAGCAAATACAACATCTTATTTGGAGTTAAATCAATGACCTAGCATGAAAATTGCAGCTGATGCACTAGATAATATAAATAAATCTGTATATATCTGTATATCAACATATGCAACATCAATAATAAAATTGCCCACCTCCACGCCCTCCTAGATATCCACCTATTTGACATCCTATGTTTATCTGAAACATGGCTAAAACCTACAACCAAAGACAATGAAGTCACCCCACCTGGTTACAATATTTTTAGACTAGACCGCTGACAGCCAAAAAGGGAGGAGGGTAGCAATCCTTTATAAAAGCAGAGCTACAAATCAGCACTGTAAACCTTAAACCACCTTCAGACAATAACGCTGAAATCCTCATTTCTAAATTTCAGGTTAACTCGTGTAAATCCACATACATCATCTGTATCTACCTCCCTCCAGGAAATAATATTAATACCCTTGAAAATATCCTTAACTGGCTCTCCATTAATCTCCCACAGAAACTATAGTCCTAGGAGACTTTAATATAGACTGGAGCTCCTGTAGTAATGTACACCCTACTACCCACATTAACCTTTATGGCTTTTCACAAAATATGAACTCCCCTACTAGAGTTAATAAACCCAATAATAAAGAAAGTACCTTAGACTGGATTCTGACTAATACTCCTCACCAAACATACAGAGTAGGAATTCTCTCAGATGACCTAAGTGACCACTCACTAACTTATATTATCAGGAAAACTGCTGAAATCTAAATGAACTGTGGAGGTGAATGAACCTGGGCAATTAAATCTAGTGGTCATGGTTGCTTGGGTAGAGACCAGCCTTCATTGCTGAAGGACACTATGCAAATGGAAAAGTGCATAGCTATGCTATGGCTTCTTTGTTTGCAAGTTATACTCCAGGAAATGGCACGTAACTGTAAGATACAGCAGACTTAAATATGAATGCTGAGGGGAGGTTTGAGTAGGTGGCGGGTGCTATCCCCATATGACACCTTGTAGTATATTACACAAGCATAGTTCGTAGATTTATAGATTGTTTGTCCGTAGGTCTGTAGATTAGTACTAAGCTAACTGCCCTTGTGAGCCATTTTAAGCCTATCCAATTATCCCTTGTGAGACTCAAACCCTGCACTTTGTGCTTGTAAGTCAAACACCTTAACCATTAGGCCACCCTCCCACCCCAACCTTTGTTAAAACAA
Organism: Protopterus annectens; assembly: GCF_019279795.1. Lineage (NCBI taxonomy): Eukaryota > Metazoa > Chordata > Ceratodontiformes > Protopteridae > Protopterus > Protopterus annectens. The sequence goes on from NC_056741.1 coordinate 589,103,598, forward strand.
AGAGATATAATGCATTGTAGTTAAACATTTTTTGCTTACCTAGTCTATTTTCATAAAGAAACCAACAAAAATTCATTTTTAAAGTATAAAAATGTTAACAGTAGCTTTTGAAGTACATTTACTTTTATTGTATAATTTTTAGTTTATAGTCAGAAAAGAATCAATTCTGAAATTGAGATTTGAGTAGGTGGTGGGTGCTTACTTTGTGTATTTGGAGAATTGGTATTCAGCATATAATTTCACGAGTTAGATGGGTCTCATACATTTTTGAATGTAAGATTTATTATATGTGAGCACAAATTAATCTGTCTAAACACAAACTTGACACTAAATGACATGATTAACTCTCATCATCTTCAACAACGCATCCTATCACAATTCTCTCTTGAAGGGATTAAGGCATCTCATTAATTGTTACCACGTTTCTTGATTCAGGGCCAGTCTCTTACTTTCCTTGACAGTCATGCCTGACCACTGCAGGTCTTCTCTCACAAAATCCATCCAATCCTTGGCTGGGCATCGTTGTTTCATCTTGCCTTCTTCCTATTTCTTCCAAATCTTTTTTACCAGATTGTTTTCTGCTTTCCCGCACATACATCCGAGCCATCATAATCTGTTCTCTTTGACCTCCTCTATAATTGGAGTTACTTTGGCTTCTGCTCCGATGTCTTTATTTCTTCTTCTTATTCACAGCGTGCATCCTACTGCCCATCTCAAGCACTTCATCTCCATTACCTCTGTCTTCCTCAGCTGCTCTGCATTCACTGCCCAGGTTTCTGCACCATAGAGAAGAGTAGATCACACAACAACTGTTTTGTATGTGTTACTGTTGAACTTATTTGGCATTCTTTTTGTCACACACTACCCTTGGGACTCTGTACCATTTGGCTGCAGCCCCACTGATTCTAACTTTGACCTCATTATTCAGACTTCCGTTCTTCCCAGCCACTTGAAACTGTTCACTTTTCCCACTATTTTCCCTTCCATCTGAATTTTCTTCTTTTGATTTTCCCCATCTGCTGACATCTCATCTCTCTTGTTGGTCCTCAGTTTCTTCCCATGTACTTTCAGTTTTGCATTCCTTTCCCCTATAATTTGTTGAAGTTAATGTTCAGAGTGTGCTTGTAATGCCACATCATCTGCATACTGCAACTGTGATGACCTGTCCCATCTGTCTTCATTGCTTGAAAGCAGTGGGAGCAGATCTGAACCCTGGTATACACCCACTTCCACTGGGAAGCCATCTTTGAGTCCTTACACTGTTTGTACTTGTGTCATTATTTTTACCAATGCTTCTTGGACTTCAAACCATTGCAAGACCAAATTAACTTTCTTGGGACTTTGTTATATGCTTTCTCAAAGTCTAGAAACACCCAGATGGACTCTTAACTTATCTGCAGCTTCTTCTCCACTGTCTGCGTCACTGCAAACATTTGGTCCATTGTGTTGCATACCGATCTGAATCTAAACTGCTCGTCTTCCATTTTACTTTCTACTGCTCTATGTATTCATTTATCAGTCACCCTTTCCTTCACTTTCATGTAGTGTGACATTAGATTGATACTTCTATACTGCCCACTGCTGAGAATCCTTCCTTTGGTCTTGTACACAGTCACTAAAATGCTTATTCTGCAGTCATATGGGTACGTCATTCTCTCCATACTGCTATGATTACCCTCAGGGATCATTTCCCCCTAACTCACTGAAAAATCTTGATCATATCTGCTATGACTTCATCTAAACCTGCTGTTTCCCTGCCTTCATTTTTCTTAGTGCTGTGCTTACTTCTTCTAGAGTGGCTTCTTCTTCCTCTTTCAACATAAGATGTGCATGGGGCAGTACAGCGTCTGTTGATTTTTCTTCATTCAGTGGCTGCTTTAAATATTCCTTCCGTCTCCCTTTGATGCTCTGTGGATTTCTGAGCAGATCATTGCTGGCATCCCTTATAAATGGTGTCTGATGGCTGCCTTTTTTATCTTTCTGTCTCTGCCTTACAACCTGATTGGGTTTCTTTGTCCCTGGTTGAGTGTTTCTGATGCCTTGCTCTTTGCTATTGCAACTACTCTTTAGCTTGCTGGTTAGCCAACCAGTACTCTTTCTCAGCCTGGTGGGTCTTTTCTATTTCTCACTTCCCCTGAACTCTCTTTTTGTAACTTTTGATAGCTTCCTACCACCAGTTTTTCTTATGTACCTTATTTCCATACCTGGCAAGGCCACATATCTGTTCCATAGTCTTCACACATGCTGTTTTGAGATGGTGCCATTCTTCTTCAACTACATGTATTTCCTCTTTCTGAGCTGCTAGAGCCTTGAGTATTTCCTTGAATGCTTGTGATTTCATTTCAGTCAACTTCCAGGTATTCAGCCTTGACTCTGTTGACCTTAGGGCCAGTGTTTTATGCTGTGGGACAACTATTTCCCTGAGAATGATATTGCAATCACTGATTGTACCTCAACACCCTTTCCTGCTTGGATGGAGTCTGCCTGACTTGCACGTTGATCATTATTGCATGTGATCTTGTGATTGTCACTCTTGTAGAACCTTAAAGACATTTGCCAGACAAAAGTCTAGAACAGCCTCTCCTTCTTTTTTGCCCCACCCATGTGGACCCAGGCAGTCCTCATATCCTGTTTTGTCAGCCCCAATATGAGGATTCAGGTCCCATTACCAACACCCACTCACGTCACCCTACCTTATATAGTAGGTCCTGCAGTTACTACTTAAGTCAGAAGTGACAAACTTCATGGCACCCATGCAGATGGGAGCTGAAAGTTTGACTGCTGAATCCTACACTAAGGCACTGTACAAGCACATCCACTTGTGCATGAATTGTGCCATCCCAAATAGAACCAAGACACTCTCCTCAAAAAAAAAAAAAAAGAAGCCAATCTGGTGGTCCCCTGCCATAAACAAAGTATACAACAGAACGAAGAAACTGTTGCAGAAAAGAGGAAAATCCCAGGATGCAAAAAACTCCCTTACCACCATCAGTAAGAAGCTAAGATCCCTTGTAAAATTCTCCAAAGCTAGTTATGAAAATAAAATTGCCAAAGATTCCAAAGATAACCACAAGGCATTCTATAGTTATGTCAAGAATCTATATGGCAATGCTCAGATCTGCTCTGAGCTATAACAGAATGGCATTAAATACAGTGATCCCAAAGATATTGCCAATATCCTGGAGATGGATTTAGTGCCAACTTCACCCCCCTCTCACCCCCTAAAGGGCCCATCTCAATACCAAACGATTGTCAAATTCCGGTAATCATGGCCACACAGGTAAAAACTGCACTCTCCAAAGCTAAGAATACAGCATCCATGGGACCAGATGACATCCTGGGCTGTGTACTACATGAACTACAAAATGAACTGGCACCTCACCTAAGTGTCATGTTTAATCATAGCCTCACCTCAGGCTTCGTGCCCACTGAGTGGTGCACAGCTACAGTTATCCCACTCCACAAGGGGGGATCCACCTTGGATCCTGGGAACTACCATCCCATCAGTCTGACGAGCCTGATCTGCAAGGGCATGGAGTGCATTATCATAGAACTTATAAACAAAGACATTGGCAACCTTCAAACACTGGACCTCACTCAGTTTGGGTTCGTGAAGGGCTGATCTTGTCTCCTGAACCTGATTGACTTATTTGAATCAGTCTACAGAGCTGTGGATGAGGGTAACGTGGTCCACACAGCCTATCTGGACCTCGCCAAGGCCTTCCACACCATCCCCCACTCTGGAATCATAGATAAACTTAATAAGCTGGGCATAAATCCCTATGTCACTCGATGGGTTGCCAACTGGCTTACTGACAGAACCCAGACTGTAAAAGTAGCTGACTCCAAATTCATCTCCAGACAAGTGACAAGTGGAGTACCTCAGGGTTCAGTCTTGGGACCGCTCTTGTTTGGCATCTACTTCTCTGAAGTGCAGGCCAACACTAAGGGGCTCTGACTAACAAAGTTCACAGATGACTACAAACTGGGAGCCATTACTGAATCCCCAAATTATGTGGATATTCTACAAAAGGGCCTTACAGAAACAGATGCTTGGTTCCAGAGCCATGGGCTCAAGCTTAATCCCAAGAAATGTATAGTTATCCCCTTTGGGAAAAAAAACATGTACCCATGAATTTCCACATAGGTGGCAGTACACTAAACACTGAAAGTGTGATGAGAGACTTAGGGACACAGATGGACAGTGGTCTCACCTTCGATAACCACATTGCCACAACAGTCAGGAAATCATTCTATGTGGCACACCTCATCACTAAGGGCTTTTCGTCCAGGAAAAAAGGAAGTCATCGTCCCACTGTACTCATCCCTCATTAGACTCATTATAGAGTACAACGCCTCATTTGGTATGTACCTCACAAGACATCTGTAACAGCTGGAAAGGCTGCAGAAATACCTCACTAAAAGAATCACAGGCCTAAAGCAGATGCCTTATGCTGACTGTCTAAAAGACCTCCAGCAATACTCTGTGGCATATCATCTACTCAGAGGCAATCTCTGCTTAACATACAAGGCCATGTCAAACCCTGAGCTGTTGGACATGCTCCACTTAAAGAAATCCCAATCCCTCAGAGCTACATGCTCCAGGGATCTAAACCTTGTCATCACAATGAACAAAACATGCTGGAGGGATAGGTTCCTGACCCAGAGAATCCCCATACTCGGGAATAGACTACTCATACATGTCAAGAAGAGTGCCTCCTTGGTCCTCTTCAAAAGGAACCTTAAAGACTGGATGGGAGATAGGAAATTCACCTCAGGGATCATGTCAGTCAACTTGCTAGACAGGGGTCCAGGGAAGTAAATATCGTGGGAAGAAATATCCGGGGAATTGTTTGGCTACGCTTGTATAGGCCCTAGGGCCGATAGCCTAGTACCAGCCTATGAACCTATGAACTACCTGAATGCACTATTTTCTTCACCTTTACAACTCTACTGTGTGGCATAGGCTGTGATTATAAATACTTTGCTATTTGTACAGTGAAGTTTGGTTGCCATGAATGTGTTTATAATTCTAACGATATGCTTCACTGTTTTCATAAGACTCTCTCTCACTACAATTTCTATATAATTTCTAGTCTGTTCACCCCCTGAGTAGCTGACTCTGGATCCAAAGCCAACTGGCTTTGTAGCATTGTCCTTCCACCTTTTCTCTAGGATGCACATGATATCCAGTCAAGTTGCATCCTGTCGGGGAACCTACATTCAGTGTGGGAATCCTTAGTTCATTGTGGCAGTTTAATTGTTTTTGTATCCAGCTGTCACTCAACAGAACTATCCCAGGTAACCCAGGCTGGGCAACTGAACACTGTCTGACCAGTAGTTTATTGACCCCTTACTAGCCTTAGTGGATTGGATGGTTAGATTTAATGGCTAACTTGCTAGAGCTTGTGGACCTTCATCTCATTTTGCTTACATTGACATGCATGGGACTCACTGGGCAGGTTTACAATTATGCCTATATTTAGCACTAGTAGCTCTTAGCCCATTCGCAAAGTCATGCAGATCAGATTATCATTAAGGAAAGTGCTAGGTGAATGATGACTGGACAGATATCTTATTACTAACTTATATTAAGCAGTTATTGTCACAGGGTACCAGGCAGTATGTAAAAAATGTGTAAATTTTCTTTTTCGTGGAAGCTTGATCATCTTCCCAAAGGCTGCTATTCCTGAACCCCCCAGGGTGAGAGTTAGGCCCATTCATTCACATGTTAGAGTGAGATCCATGTGATCTATTCATTCCTTGAGCAGAGTGGGGGGCCTTACCAGACTATTTGTTTTCTTCAGCATTTATTCAGCCTGCCAGTAATGCAGGTATCCCTCCTGACTTTGCCTGCTCCTGCCCCATAATGATTGTGACACGACAATCACTTCCACCTGGGAGGGTGCATGTGTGGCTAGCACATAGGTTCATAGGTACTTACTAGGCTATTGATTTGTATGACTCTTAAGAAGCCAAGTCTTACATTCTCATGGTAGTTGATAGCCCTTATGTTTTGCTTACAAATAACCCAGAGACAGACCAAACAAGGATATATCTGGACATTTACATGTTCTGTTATACTCAGATGAACTGGCAGTATGGCAAAACTACAGTTTATATCTTATCAGCTAATGCCGCACCCCTGTTAAGGAGTGCCACAGGGTTGAACAGAGTTTTTCTCACTGGGATGGGTAAGGTAACACATGTCACTCACACACCTTAGTCTGGATCTTTCAACTTCACCTGCCATTATTCAAAGAAACATTTTTGGAGGCATATTTGTCTGGGCTGACAGTGATGTCATGTATTTTCATGTTTTCAGTGGTTCCACTGACAGAGGGTCATTGCAACAGGACAACACATGACTGATGCCAGCAGGGCACCTGTGGCTGCTGCTGATGGCGACATGCAAATGGCATAGTTTGATGACCATTTTTTGCAGTATTTAAACCCTTAGCATTGTATAACTGAGTACATGGCCTCTTCAGATCATGAGAGACATCCTTTATTCAAGACTCCCACACAGGCTTAATTTGAGGCCCCCTCCCCAACAAAATCTGATATGTGCACTGTCTCTGAGGTGGACATACCCACCATAGCAGAGAGGATCAGGGATGTGCAGCACCTCCTTGATGTCAGGTCTTTCCTTTGCTGTGAATACAATATTCAGAATCAACCAGTGAATGAGAAGCTGTTATGCATTACTTTGAGGAGATTTTGACTGTACTCCGTGTCTTGTGGGAAGATATGCACCAATTGGACAGTGACAGGGAGTATAGAATTAGGTAGCAAACATTGCTGCTGAAGTCACTGGTGGTCAGTGTTGTCTCCATAGGTGCATTCATAAGATACGTTGCAGGTGTCATTTTTTTTTGCCACTTTCAACACAGATATAAGATGCTCCTCTTGGAAGCTGGTTAGGCACAGGTCATCAAACATCAAACTAAACAGATATTGTCACTTTTGGACACATAATATACTACACCTGGTTGTGGGCATCATTTGTGTCAGAGGTGGCATCACTCCTCAGGTTCCACACATGGTATAACTTGTCAGGGTACATGAGAATGGTGTTATAGTTGTACCCTTTCCACAGAATGGACAGGATTCATCACTGACACTGCAAGCCAGCATAGAGGGCACCAACAACAGTCACACTGTGGCAGCCCAACTTCATGAGTATAGGATGTTGACTCATGACTCCACACATCATCCCATAGTATACTGCTATCATGTTCACCTTCTGAGACCATACCCCACATTATAACATTACAGTCACTTGTTACTGTAAGCTTCCACCTATGCAAGTAATGATAACTGTACCTTGCCCACCACCCAACTGTGTAGCTAAGGTGATGTCTGATTGTTAGTGTGGCCAGCCCATGTGTTGTCCTGCATAATCTTCATGTGATATTCCAGCCATCATTTTATTGTATGCTGTTTGTTTCATGGTTCATTGTAAAGGACCAGGCCCACATCCTTGTCAGTACTGAAATGTATTGCTCCTGCATCTGCCTTGGCTGCGGTTTTGCGGCTGCATTTTTCCTCTCTTGATTCTCACATTGCTCTTCTGTTACTACTGGTGTGACTTGTATGGCAGTTCTGGCATGTATGTATACCTACTACTTGATTGTTTCTGCAGCACCATGTTGTGGATTATGGCACAGATAGCAAATATCTTGTTGCATATTTCCAGACTATATTGCACTGCTTCTCCTAAGGTGCCTAAATTTCAGAACTATCATTTTAATAGTTTGAACACCTGCTCGACTATGTTATGTGTTTCTGTACGGGCTGTATTATAAGCCATTTCCTGCATGGTATGAGTATTGCATATCAATGTCATCAGCCAGGGCTGTACGACATATCTAGCATCACCTGCAACATGCATCAAATAACAAGCCACACATTATATGTGGCTTGGTCCTAGCATACACTGTACCTGTGTGTATAGGCTTGTATATCTGGCATGTCTGTCTACTTAACAAGTAGGTGACCATGTGAGAAGTCCCTTTACTGGAACCACTAGTAAAGGTCAGATGTGTCATATAATTGAATTGTGCACAGTTGGCTGGTATACAGATTGTGAGCAGAGAAACTCTCCCAGATTATTTCTAAGGGTCTTTTGGTATTCCACTGACATTGTCAATATTTAGCATCAGAAATGGACACGACATTAGTAAAAACATTCAACTAAAAAAATGATTCTGAATTATGCTGTGTTTTTTTTTTGGAAATCACAAAAAGCAGATGTAATAGGAGAATAACATGCCCAGCTTATTTGAGAAAAGCAAACGTTTGTATTTGTATCGCTTAATCCATGACTGCATTCTGAGCTTGGCCTGCAATTGGTCGTGCTTGATTAGAGCTCGACCCCAGTAAACAAACGTAAATAAAATAAAAATCTAAGATCGTTGGAGTGGCTAGCTGCCTATGATATATTTCACTTTAGTAGATGAAAGTGCTCATCTTTCATTTTAGTGAAGTATTACAGCTTTGTGCTAGTTCATTAGAACTTTTATTTTTAGTACATTTCAGGTTAAAGGTGACATTGGCCACTTATTTATATGTGACAGGTTTTACTGCTAACACTTGCAAGTCATTTCAGGAAACCAATTTTCTGGTTTCAGGTTTTGTAAAGGAAGCTAGCTGCACAGTTTTAAAGCAACCAGCACAGACTAAACTGGAATTCAGTTTAGAACAATCAGCTGTATTACATAACATCCGATTGTCATAATTATTTACTGCCAAAATAATATAAAGTAAAAGACAGTGCCCCATACTTTTCTGGCAACTAGACTTAAAAGCATGCATATTTACTTATTTTATATAAATTAATTCTACAAAAATTCGAAAGCATCAGATGGTGCAGTTGCGGTCTTATGAGTATGTATAGCTTCACATTTCACTCAGGAGGAGCATTCAGTAATTCATGAGATGTGGTTCCTCCCACTGTCTTCAAGCATGCACATATTATCTTCTCTTTTCTACTACTAGAAATCTGTGAGCCGAGACATTTCTCCAACTGTTGCACTTGACAGCTTACTGGTTACAGCTATAATCTTCATTCAAGGTAAATCCTACTGTATTTAATAGCTGCTTTCAATGGTTATTTGTATAGTTACATTAACAGTGTTCAGAAATTCATCAGCAAAATGTAAGCATTTGACTATTTTTGTTCTTCCTTTTTCTTTCTTCACCAAACTAGGGATATCATATTAATTTGCAAAATGTCAATACCAAGGCCAGGGCCAATGTATCATTTATAGATCTTGTTTTATCCTGTCACCACAGGCATTAATTATTTTCATTTTTATCAACCCTGGCATTTTCCCATTCAGCTGAATAATCTAAGTATCTTCTTTTCTTTTTCCTCGTTTGGTTTCAGTTCAACTGCTTAAGCAAATAAAAAAAAACATGAGTAAAATGCACAATTCTTTTTAGTAGCAAGAGATTAGCTCTGCTCAGTTTTTGGGAAATAAGATTAGATGACCCCACGGCTGCTTTCATATCTGTTATGTGACTGCTTAATCTGGAACAATGTTCTGTGTGTCTTTTCTGCTTCATAAAGGGATTGATAAGTGGGAAGAGGCATAAAAATAGAGTTATTTTTATTCTTTTGTTTTTTGATAGTAATTAAGTGTATTACTTTAGACTTGGGCAACTTAAGTTTAGAGCAAATATGGCTGTAATTAAATCACTCAGATTATATTAAGGAAAATTAAATAGATTTAGATTCTTTGTTAGTGCTTTGCGGTGATGCAGCGGTAGCGTTGTTGCCTCACAGCAAGAGGTTCTCACGTTCAATTCTCGGCTGGAGTGCGGGGAGTGCCTTCTGTGTGGTGTCTGCATGTCCTCCCCACGGTTGGGTGGGCATTCGAAAGACATGCGTAAATGAGCGTGCCTTTGTTGAAGGTTGAACGTTGAGCTGGCACCTCAGCATTCGTTAAAATCTACTGCCAGTCATTAGTGGACCGGAGTTTCGCTGTGGCGACCCCTAACCGGAAAAAGCCGAAAGACAAGCATTAGTGCTTTGTTTCATTCTACTAACCTAAATAAAATGCATACTACATGTTATAAAATGGGGAGACCAATACATGAATTAATTAAAATTATAAACAAGTTAGAATGTAAGCTATCACTATCAAGTGTTTTGTTGCAATATAGTGGGGATTGTGGAATTATTCTTTTTTTTAATTAGTGAAATAATTTGGCCTGGAAATATTGCAGTGTCATTTTTATAAGTACCACAACAAATGTATATTCTTCATTTAAAATATAAAAATATAAATTTCATAACTGATTACTCTGTGCTGACAAAATGAAAATGCAAGGTCATAATAAACTCTAATCACATTATCTATATACACCTTTCAAAAGCTGCACTCTCCCCACTTGTATCTTTTGCATATACTGATATTTTTTCTTTTTCTTTTTACATCATTGATGTCTCCTGATGCTCTATTGTATCCTATGTATTCCACTAATATCTAACTCTCTGGAACATTTCTCCCTGGGCCTCCACTGAAAATGGATAGTTTATTACCCACACAAACTTTCACAGTAAGCAAATGCCAATAAACAAATAAATAATAAATAATATTATTGCTTTTCACTGGTTTTACATTGGATTATTATTGACACATTGTGACTGTTCCTTGTGAAAACGTAGTGCTTATTTTTCATTTTCTGATAAAGTGAATTTATATAGCAAATACAACATCTTATTTGGAGTTAAATCAATGACCTAGCATGAAAATTGCAGCTGATGCACTAGATAATATAAATAAATCTGTATATATCTGTATATCAACATATGCAACATCAATAATAAAATTGCCCACCTCCACGCCCTCCTAGATATCCACCTATTTGACATCCTATGTTTATCTGAAACATGGCTAAAACCTACAACCAAAGACAATGAAGTCACCCCACCTGGTTACAATATTTTTAGACTAGACCGCACAGCCAAAAAGGGAGGAGGGGTAGCAATCCTTTATAAAGCAGAGCTACAAATCAGCACTGTAAACCTTAAACCACCTTCAGACAATAACGCTGAAATCCTCATTTCTAAATTTCAGGTTAACTCGTGTAAATCCACATACATCATCTGTATCTACCTCCCTCCAGGAAATAATATTAATACCCTTGAAAATATCCTTAACTGGCTCTCCATTAATCTCCCACAAGAAACTATAGTCCTAGGAGACTTTAATATAGACTGGAGCTCCTGTAGTAATGTACACCCTACTACCCACATTAACCTTTATGGCTTTTCACAAAATATGAACTCCCCTACTAGAGTTAATAAACCCAATAATAAAGAAAGTACCTTAGACTGGATTCTGACTAATACTCCTCACCAAACATACAGAGTAGGAATTCTCTCAGATGACCTAAGTGACCACTCACTAACTTATATTATCAGGCACAAAACCAACCTACCTTTTCCAAACACTTTCAGGATAATACGCACCAAAAACTATTTTAACCCTGAACCCTTCCAAACTGAACTTAGATACTGTAATTGGTCTCCACTTAAATCACTCCCACTAAATGAAGCTGTGGAATACTTTAATTCCACATTCTTAGCCATCCTTGACCAACATGCCCCAATCCGCTCTGTTAGAAACAAAACTAAGCCTGCCCCCTGGCTCTCAAATGCTACTAGGCAAGAAATCCTTCATAGAAACAAATCTTGGGCTAAACGGTGTAATTCTAAGGATTCTACAGATCACCAAACCTTTAGACACCTTAGAAATCTTGCAAAAAAAGCCATCCTCTTAGACAAAAAAGACTATTATTTCCAAATACAGCAAACTTACCAAAAAAAACCACAAAAGTTTTGGGCTAGTATCAACAAACTACTATACACAGGACAATCCAGCACACCTAACCCACAAGGCACTAACCCTGAGAATCCCACTTATACTGCTAATGCCTTCAATTCTTTCTTCACTGACGCAATCCAAACTCTTGCTAGTCAACTTTCTCCAGATACCTCAAAACTGCCTACAACTTTGACAAGCCCACCTCCACCTTTTCAGTTACAACCAGTTTCTACTTCCTTTATCTGCTCCCTTCTCCAAAAACTAAAACCTACCACCCCCTCAGCTGCCCATCTTCCAGCAGAATACCTGCAAAAAGGGGCTAAAGCCATAGCCTATCCCATCTACATTCTTGTTAACCGAACCATAAGTGAAGGAACCATCCCATCTATCTGGAAAACTTCTCATATCATCCCACTACTTAAAGGTGGGAACTCATGACTTTTCCAACTACCGTCCTATAGCTCTGCTATCTCCCCTAGCAAAAATAATGGAGAAATGCATCCATAAGCAACTACTTAACCACCTACTCCAAAATAACTTACTTGCCAACTGTCAACATCGCTTCAGACCTTTCCATAGTACCACCACTGCCCTCCTATCCTTCACAGACTGCATTAACAAAAAACGTAACAACAGTACTCTTTCCTCTGCAGTCTTTATTGATTTATCTAAACCTTTTGATATGGTTAATCACCAGCTCCTTATAAATATACTGAAATCCCTTTCACTTGAACCTCTAGTGATAAATTGGTTCAAATCTTACTCAGACAATAGACAACAGGCTGTACTATGGTTATCTAATCACCTTCCCGTTTCCCTTGGGGTTCCTCAGGGCTCCATATTAGGCCACTCCTATTTTACATATTTATTAATGACCTTCACTCAGCAATTCCTCACACCACCTGTATTCAATACGCAGACGACTCTACGATAATCTGTTTAGCCACTTCTCCAACTGAACTACAGTCCCTTACCCAAAATGCATTCAATACTGTATAACAATGTTTTTTAAACCGATGCCTTCTCCTAAACCCCCCAAAAAACTAAACTTTTACTGTTCACTCCAACCCAAAAGTCTACCCTAATAAATTTCTCTCTTACATCTACTAATGGCACTATCATATCTCCTGAACATACCACCAAACTTCTAGGAATAACAATAGATAAAAACTTTAACTTTGATACTCATATAAATAGCACAGTAAAAACAATCAACAAAAAATTAGGGTCCCTCTATAGAATCAAACCCTTTCTTACTCCAGTAGCCAGGACAGCTATAGTCAGAACTCAATCTCCACTCTACTCTACACTTCACCTATCTATACTAACCTTTCTAAAAACAACCTAAATAAAGTGGCAATCTCCTATAATAATATTGCCAGATTTGCAACTGCCTCTCCTTTTAAAACACATCACTGTCGATCTAAAGCAACTCGGATGGCTTGAATTTCCAAACCAAGTTCAATTTCACCAGCTTACTATAGCCCATATAACCCTTTACCAACCCACCAACACTCCAATACTCACTAGCATCATTACCCCTTACAGCAATCTTAAGAATTTACACTCCTCGAATAAAATACTTATCAATACTTGCAAAGCTAACAACTTGGCAGGAGACTCCCTCTTCTCTAATACTGTTGGAAAGCACTGGAATGTTTTACCCACTGAACTCATATCTCTGTCTTCATTAACTCATTTTAAACAGAAGCTAAAACTATTCCTTCATACCCACTGGTTATGCCCCTGTACTAACCCTGACTAACTTTCCTCCCTTCCACTAATGAATACTCCTCACCTTTATAGACTTATCCTTAAGAAACCAAAGACTATGTCATGACAATTCATATATATGTATATATGTATATAGTAACATCTCTTGTATATTTACCTATTACTATTGAGTTATCCTTATGGTTAGTACTGTACTTTATATTACCAACAGCTGTTTAACTTTGAACTGTTGCAACTTTTTTTATTGTATATTGTAGCTGTCTTGGAGCTTATCTCCCCATATTTTTGTTTATGTCTTGGAGCGTTTCTCCCGGGCCTCTACTGAAAATGGACATGTATCCAGTTAGACTAGCCCGGTCAACAAATGTAAAATAATAAATAAATAAATACAATAAATTTCAAGCCTATAGCATTTTTATAAGGATCTCTTTTGTTGTATCAAATGCAGACTTACAATACTTGTGTTCTCAATATATGCCACCTATTCTTAACACATTCCACTCATTTTTTTATCTACTTATATCTGTTCCACTCGTGCTTACAGCATGCCAGATGAGACCCCATATTACTCTTTGTCATCAAATCATGAGCCACCAGCCTCTTATTGCATTTCTCTGCTTCGCACTAGTGGAAGGTAGTGAGAGACTATGATATATGACTTTCTCATGTTAACACTGTCTGCTTTCTATCTCTCTGTTGTTTTCTCCTTCCGTCCACATGAGTCACCAATTCCCTACTGTTCCTCTCATTTGTCCGAATGCCTGTTCCTGCCTACTTCCTCCCTGTTTTAATATTAGGTGTTTTCTCCTGCAATAAATAATTTACTCTGCCTCCTTTTCAGCATTTGCTTCTGATGTGTATTCCTGTTTCTCTATCATGTGTTCCTTATTCTTATCATTTCTTTTCTGGCTGCTTCTCCATTCTTCTTCTTCCTTCGCCTTATTACCTGCTGCCTCAACCTGTGTGTACTCTTGTTCCATAGCAACTTGTCCTCTGTCTGTCTTTTGACTATTTTACTTACCCACCCTCTTTCCTGGCTTCCCATTGTTCCCTCCTCTTCAGTCCTACTCAGCCATTTCTCACCAATGACTCAACTCACTGTCATCTCTATCCACATAGTCTTTCCTGAAGCTGTTCTATTATCCTTCAGACCTATCCCTAAGGCGTACTGCTGCCCCACACCCTGTGATGCTCACTCATCTCTCCTGCATGCCCTTTTATCAGGTCACACTAATCTCTTCATCCTGTCACATCCCTGAATGTCCCCTTTTTCTTTTCTTAGTCATTTACTAGTGCCTAGCTCGGTATGTCTAAAATGTTTTCACTGACCTGTTAAGCCAATTTAAGACAGCAGTGATGACTAGCTCTGGGTTTGCTAGTAGCACATACGATCACTCCTTTAACTACATACAATTGATAGATGTACTCTGCACCCAGAAAAAATTCAGATACAAAACTGTACTGGTAACATACAAGATAGTCCTCAAGCTGTAACCCTATAATAACTGTTCTAAATTAAATTCTGTATTGCACCCTAAATTCAGAGGTAAAGTTTTGTTGATTGTTGATAACACATGAAACTGCTCTTTTAACTGCAACCCTTTGATATCTGATGAAACTTATATTCAGCAATGTGGAGTGTCCCAGCCTAATGTTATAGAGGAATAACATCCTGACTGTGACCAAAATGACCAGGGGTCTATTAGCAGCTTCAATGTGGAGTGTCCCAGCCTAATGTTATAGAGGAATAACATCCTGACTATGACTAAAATGACCAGAGGTCTATTAGCAGCTTAATGTGGAGTGTCCCAGCCTAATGTTATAGAGGAATAACATCCTGACTATGGCCAAAATGACCAGAGGTCTATTAACAGCTCAGTGTTGGGATGATCAAGCTGGGAAAACTGGGCATGAGTGAATGATACCAGCTTATCCATCCTGTGGTGGGGGAGGCAGCTGAATCCCCTGTAATGCTGGCCACTACAGGAGTATAAAGGGAAGGTCAGTGGCAAGTATTGGTGTTGGTGGGGTCTATATTATGTCCGCAAAAAATGAATTCACTGAACTACATTTACATTGAAAATGCAGTTCGGTGAATTGATAATAGTGAATTTGCGGTACAGTGAGGACTGGAAAATTTGCCCTTTCCTCACTGTAGTGAGATCTTGGAGTTGGTATATATAATTAGAGGGGGGGGTGTGGGGCATCACCCCGCACAAGTGCGAATTCTCTGAACTGCATTTTTGATGTGGATGCAGTTCAGTGAATTCATTTTTCGCGGACATAATATAGACCAATGTTGGAGTACCTCCACATATCAAGTAAAGCAGAAAGTGCGCAATTTCAAGTGGAAGCATGTGGTGGTCCTTCTAGGTTGTAATATGTGTAAAACCATTGAATACCATGGAAATATTAGGCTGGGATGTTCACATAATTGGCAGTGTAGCCAACTCCCTAACACCTAATACCTCTGGGGGTGGATGAAGAAGTTGGTAAAGGCTTTTGCCCTGGTCGGGAATTAATGGGTCACAGAAATTTTTGACAGAATGAATGGGTCTGGCTCTCATTCCCAAAGGAAGACTACATGGACCAATGGGGTGAGGTAGGGAGAGCTACTGGATGTCAGTCATATGTGCTCTAACAAAAACAAAATGGATATGTGGAAATGTGGAGTTTTGTTTGTAACACTAGCCCCAGGATTCTTGAAGCTCGGCGCAAGGATGGTTTTAGCCTTGCGCTGAGCGTCCTCAATGCCGAAGGCGCAGCTGCTCCATATGAATATGTATGAGGGAGCGCCACTGCACCCACGACATGCACAGGAAATGTGTGCGAGTGCAGGGGGCGTGTACAAGTGCTCTACAGAGGTGTAAACATGCCCCAACAGCTGCACAACCTAGTATGCTTACTATTAGAGGCCACCTCTAATAGTAAGCTAGTAATTCAGTGTCCGCGGATACCGAAATATATGCTAAGCATACAAGAGTGTCCACGCGAACAGTGAAATAAAAACAAAGCAGTAAACACACCACATAGTGCAATATTGAGCCCCGTCCCAAGAACTTTCACAATTAGATTCCCCGTGTCCCTATTTTACATTTGTATCGCTGCAATATCGAAAGTGGTAGCAAATCACAGCGTGTTTGCATGTCACTGCTCTCTGCTGATCATAACTTACACATCAACATCATTTAAATAGAGAAAAAACATGCAGAATCAATGTAAATGTCAACAGTGTAGTGGGTAGAGCATCCGCCTGACGAACTGACATTTACAGTTTGAGTCCAACTATAGCACATATCATTTTCCCTGTGGAATGAATGTTGTTTTGCTGTAAAACCGACATAATAACATGTAAGTGTGAACTTGAGTATTGCATTAGATGTTTAACCAAATCCATTCAAACAAAGTGGTACTGTCATAATGAATAAGGCACTAGTAAGCAGGTGTAAGCACAAATAAGCAGCAGTAAACATATATAAGTACCATTAAGCAAGTGTGAGTGCGCTTGTGCGGGTGTAAGCAGTGCCCAGCATAGGAAATGTATATAAGTATCTACACATAAATATATATATATATATATATATATATATATATATATATATATATATATATAGGGTCTATATTATATCAGCGAACGCTTAAAAATGCGAACGCTGATTGATCGACCTTATGTGAAAGTGAAAATATCGGTTAGCAGAAACCCGAATTTTTTCCTAGGGAAAGAATTCGGTTGTCCGTTTCTGTTGCTTCGGTATTTTCAGTGCTGTGGTGGAAAGTTGTGGGTCGGATTCAGGTAAGTGTGCGATTCTGTGGATGTGAGTGTTAGGGTGGTTTAGGTGAGTTAGGGTTAGGGCTCAGGTTAGGTATGTGTGCGATTGTGTGGACATGAGGGTTAGGGCAGATTTAGGTGAGTTAGGGTTAGGGAGCGGGTGAGGTGAGTGTGAAATAGTGACGGACCTTAGGGTTAGGGTTTGGGTTAAGGTAAGTGGATAGTTAGTGGTGTGTGCATAGTTTAGTGTAGGGTTAGGTGTCAGATTTTAGGTGTATGTGTGTGGATTTCTGTTTGTTTGGTGTGCTTGTGTTGTGTGTATGTGATTTGGATCAGCAATTTTTTTCCCTAGGAAAAAAATCGCTGATCTGACAGTTCGAGATTGTAAGCTTTCGCTTACATAAGGTCGATCAATCAGCGTTCGCTTTTTTAAGCATTCGCTGATATAATATAGACCCTATATATATATATATATATATATATATATATATATATATATATATATATATATATATATATATATATACACACACACACACACACACACACACACACACACACACACACACACACACACACACATATATATCTATATGGCAGAACAGGTAGCTTACATCCTTCTAAGTTGGGAACTGCTGATTGAGGGCTCAGTGTCTATTATTCTAAAAGTGTATTAATTCTGGTTTAAGCACTTGGGCTTCAGGCCAGTTATTTTACATTAAGAGGGTTCGTGGTCTGCACTCTTGTGGGAGGAGAGGCTGGACTCTGCCCTTCTGAGCTGGGAATTACTGGTTAAAGGCTTATAGTGCCTGCATATTTGAACTGCTTCTTACTGAAATTGGTACACCTTGTTTGCTGTAGCATAGACTAGATCCAGGCCTGCTGAATCTAGCTTTGTTTGTATAACTTGAGCACTAATCCAGGCATTCTTTAAAGTATTCAATTGTATTTATTACTGCTTGGTAGTAACTTGATTAAAGTGTAGCTATCATTCTAAGTCTTTTGGATTAAGCACTTAGGTTTCAGACCAGTTGTTTTACATTAGGAAGGTTTGTGGCCTGCACTGTGGTGGCAGGACAGGTAGCTTACATCCTTCTAAGTTTGTAACTGCTGATTGAGGGCTCAGTGTCTGTTATTCTAAAAGTGTATTATTTCTGGTTTAAGCACTTGGGCTTCAGGCCAGTTATTTTACATTAAGAAGGTTCGTGGTCTGCACTCTTGTGGGAGGAGAGGCTGGACTCTGCCCTTCTGAGCTGGGAATTTCTGGTTAAAGGCTTATAGTGCCTGCATATTTGAACTGTTTCTCACTGAAATTAGTACACCTTGTTTGCTGTAGCATAGACCAGATCCAGGCCTGCTGAATCTAGCTTTATTTGTATGCTTGTTTTTTGTTTGCTTGTTATTTCCCTGAAACGCTAATTCCACCTAAAACGCGGCTTTTCAGCGCTTCTGTGGATCCCTAGTGATATCTGCATTGCTTACTGTACTTATTTCCTTGTTTCACTTGAAAGAAAGTTACTGTTTGTCATTTTTGCATTTAAGTTACCTGTAACACATTGCATTTAAGTTACCTGGCACTTGCTCACTAAGTCAGCACTAAAAAATTAAAAGCACTACACCCTCACAAACTCCCCTTGAGTACCTTGTTCCCCATTGGCCCTTTTTTCAATTATAAAGGAATTCCCAATACTATTCTAGCATGTCCAAAGGTCAGTTGTCAATCTCCTCTCTGGTCCACCTGGTGAATCTGGGAATCTTGAGGCAATGTTACAACTGCCTCATGTACACAGACAACCCTCTCCTCCTCCCAACAAATTCCAACACATGTGAGAGATGCAACCATATAGCCAAACTGGAGGCTAAGCTCTCTCAACTGGTGCAACCAGTCAGGAGGAGAAGGAAACCACACTCACTACAATTCCAGTCTCACATAGACCTACCACGACAACAAACCAAACACATAAACACACAAAAACATACTCGGAGGCTCTAAATAAAAATCTGCCTAAGCAGCAGAGACCTCCAAAGCAGACACCCAAGCAACCGCTACCCCAAAACAAAACACGTGCAACACATAGCTCACAAAGCCAGTGTGCCGAACAGTCACAGCCCTTAAGGCTAAACAACACACCTGATACACTTGTAATAGGTGACTCTATCGTCAGGCACACTGATGTCCCGCTCACCAGGCTGAACAAGGAGAAGGTCACGGTGAGCTGCCTGTCAGGTGCTAGGATCCGCCACATAACACAAGCACTCTGGTCACTCCAAGGCAAGTACAAATATGACTCAGTCATTGTCCATGCTGGTGTGAATGACCTGAGATGTACCTCCCTGGACTACATGAAAAGAGACATAGAGGAGCTCTCTGAGCATGTAGCCCAGGCCGGTATGACCTTGACCTTGAGTAGCATCTTACCCTCACCAAGAATGATGCCACAATATGAAGACAAGATGATCAATTTCAACAATTGGCTTAAGTATTGGTGTCATTCAAAGGGGATTCAATGCCTGTCAGCCTGGGATGACATGCTCGACAAGCCACGATACTTCACTAGGGACGGCTTGCACCTGTCACCCCTGGGCTTTCGGATATTGGCAAAATACCCCCATAGTGCCTTATTTAGGCAAGGCAAAGACAAACCCACCTCCATAGGTATCACAAGGGATAAGAAAATAAGAGTAATGCTACTCAACACCAGAAGTCTAAACCTCAAGATGCACGCACTCGAAACTCTCCTTAACATGGAGAACATCGATATCTGTGCAGTAACAGAAACCTGGTTCAAGGCTCCCGAGAGCACCCAAGCACTACCAGGTTATACCTCATACCATGCTTTTCGGCCCCAAAACTTGGACCGAACCTTAACAGTGGGTAAAATTGCCTTCCAGTTTATAGCCTGCTACAGACCACCCTCCCAAACCCAGGAACCCCACTTGGCCTTCCTGAGAACACTGGAAAATATGAAGGTCTCTCCAAACACCATTATATTGGGCGACTTCAACTACCCAAACATAGACTGGGAGCATTACTCTAGCTCCAACACCCTAGCCCAAAGGTTCCTAGAATTTATAAACTCAAATGCTATGGAACAACTTGTTACCACTCCCACAAGAGGGGAAAACATACTGGACCATCGCCAACATAGGGACTCTATGCTCCAGACCAGAAGTGTATCCCTCACTGGTAAGATCAGACCATAAACTAATCTCACTGGATATTCACATCCCGACCCCACCCCCTGCCCAGAAAACCACAGTGAAAAACTTCTCTAAAGCAAATTTCACACTCCTCCAAACCGAGGTAGAATCCTTCAAAGTCCCCGGGCCTGTGGAAAATACGGCCAGGACTGCAGAATCCTTTATAATCACATTCTATGAACACCTTCAGAAATGCATGGATCATGCAATCCCAAATAAAACCAAGACCCAATCCTCCAAAGGCAGACATCCTGTCTGGTGGACCCCAGCCATAAACAAACTATACAATAGAAGGAGGAAGCTACTACATGATAAAGAAAAATCCCAAAAAGGGAAGGCATCTCTGATCAGTATTAGCAAAAAACTATAGGCACTCATAAAATCATCTAAGACCAGCTTTGAGAGAAAAATTGCACAGGACACTAAGGATAATCACAAGACTTTCTTTAGTTATGTTAGGAACCTGGGTGGGAATTCCCAGATATGCTCAGAATTAGTCCAAAATGACAAAAAATACACCAAACCCACAGACATTGCCAACATCCTAGCTGACAGGTTCAGCGCAAACTTCTCCCCCCCTCCCCACCAAAAGGGCAAATATCTATCCAAGCAGACTGCTGCCCCCCTGACATCTCAGATGCTCAGGTAAGAGCCGCCCTCTCCTAAGCAAAAAACACAGCATCAATGGGACCAGATGGTGTCCCGGG